>NC_091189.1:22917670-23015170 GCF_040958095.1 Procambarus clarkii
AAGATGAGACGCCCCGCTCCCACAGCTGGTGGCCCAAGATGAGACGCCCCGCTCCCACAGCTGGTGGCCCAAAAGCCTCGATTTATTAGAGGGAAACGCAGCCCCACAGTACATAATTCCCAGATAAAATACTGACCAACACACACTCACAGCTCCCTGACAAGAGAGAGCCAGCTTAGCTTAGCTGCCAACACCCACACATCGTGTCAGCAAGGCGGACAGCCCGCCTGCTTTCATACATCTCACTGTATTTCCCACTTCTATACTTCCCTTCACCTATGCCTCTCCTTCCTCTTTACTCCCCCCCCCCCAAAAAAAAAAAAAAATTGAACGATGCACCTCAAGTTTAGTCTCTAAACTCCAAACTTCCACTTGGCCATAAGCTTCCAATATCTGACAACACCTGCTTTAAAAATGATTTAATTTGTGGTCACTGTTGCACATGCAATGTACATGGTTCAACATTATTGCACAGCAAACACTACAAGAAGAAAAAGAACCAGTTTTAACACGTGTCAGAATTAGTATTCTCAAGAGTTGTGGTCAATAATTTAATAATACTTTCATTACAGTCAGAACTTTGTATATCAACAGTCAGTGGATCCCCACACCCATCCTGAGGGTGGTAGTGGACCCCCACACCCATCCTGTGGGTGGTAGTGGACCCCCACACCCATCCTGTTGGTGGTAGTGGACCCCCACACCCATCCTGTGGGTGGTAGTGGACCCCCACAGTCATCCTGTGGGTGGTAGTGGACCCCCACTCATCCTGTGGGTGGTAGTGGACCCCCACTCATCCTGTGGGTGGTAGTGGACCCCCACACCCATCCTGTGGGTGGTAGTGGACCCCCACACCCATCCTGTGGGTGGTAGTGGACCCCCACACCCATCCTGTGGGTGGTAGTGGACCCCCACACCCATCCTGTGGGTGGTAGTGGACCCCACACCCATCCTGTGGGTGGTAGTGGACCCCCACACCCATCCTGTGAGTGGTAGTGGACCCCACACCCATCCTGTGGGTGGTAGTGGACCCCCACGCCCATCCTGTGGGTGGTAGTGGACCCCACACCCATCCTGTGGGTGGTAGTGAACCCCCACGCCCATCCTGTGGGTGGTAGTGGACCCCCACACCCATCCTGTGGGTGGTAGTGGACCCCCACACCCATCCTGTGGGTGGTAGTGGACCCCCACACCCATCCTGTGGGTGGTAGTGGACCCCCACACCCATCCTGTGGGTGGTAGTGGACCCCTACACCCATCCTGTGGGTGGTAGTGGACCCCCACACCCATCCTGTGGGTGGTAGTGGACCCCCACACCCATCCTGTTGGTGGTAGTGGACCCCCACACCCATCCTGTGAGTGGTAGTGGACCCCCACACCCATCCTGTGGGTGGTAGTGGACCCCCACACCCATCCTGTGGGTGGTAGTGGACCCCCACACCCATCCTGTGGGTGGTAGTGGACCCCCACGCCCATCCTGTGGGTGGTAGTGGACCCCCACGCCCATCCTGTGGGTGGTAGTGGACCCCCACGCCCATACTGTGGGTGGTAGTGGACCCCCACACCCATCCTGTGGGTGGTAGTGGACCCCCACACCCATCCTGTGGGTGGTAGTGGACCCCCACACCCATCCTGTGGGTGGTAGTGGACCCCCACACCCATCCTGTGGGTGGTAGTGGACCCCCACGTCCATCCTGTGGGTGGTAGTGGACCCCCACGCCCATCCTGTGGGTGGTAGTGGACCCCCACACCCATCCTGTGAGTGGTAGTGGACCCCCACACCCATCCTGTGGGTGGTAGTGGACCCCCACACCCATCCTGTGGGTGGTAGTGGACCCCCACACCCATCCTGTGGGTGGTAGTGGACCCCCACGCCCATCCTGTGGGTGGTAGTGGACCCCCACGCCCATCCTGTGGGTGGTAGTGGACCCCCACGCCCATACTGTGGGTGGTAGTGGACCCCCACACCCATCCTGTGGGTGGTAGTGGACCCCCACACCCATCCTGTGGGTGGTAGTGGACCCCCACACCCTGCCTGTGGGCGATAGTGGAAAGTTTACTGTGGTGTGCTTTCACTTCCCATAGTGAGCAAACTTCAGCAATTTGAACATAAGATTTCTGGTATTACATCATTTTGAGTGACACGCTCTCACTTTGATTGACAGCTGTGATATAAATATCTCCAAGTTCAATCATTTATTTATTTATTATTATTATTTGTTGACATAGTGACGCAGTGAATGTGATTAATTCTGTGTCACCTGTGGTAGGTGAGGGAGGATGAAGAACAACAGTCTCGTACAGGAGCCTGGTACAGGAGCCTGGTACAGGAGCCTGGTACAGGAGCCTGGTACAGGAGACTGGTACAGGAGACTGGTACAGGAGCCTGGTACAGGAGCCTGGTACAGGAGCCTGGTACAGGAGACTGGTACAGGAGCGTGGTACAGGAGCGTGGTACAGGAGACTGGTACAGGAGCCTGGTACAGGAGCGTGGTACAGGAGCGTGGTACAGGAGCCTGGTACAGGAGCCTGGTACAGGAGCCTGGTACAGGAGCCTGGTACAGGAGCCTGGTACAGGAGCCTGGTACAGGAGACTGGTACAGGAGACTGGTACAGGAGCCTGGTACAGGAGCCTGGTACAGGAGCCTGGTACACGAGCCTGGTACAGGAGCCTGGTACAGGAGCCTGGTACAGGAGCCTGGTACAGGAGACTGGTACAGGAGACTGGTACAGGAGCCTAGTACAGGAGCCTGGTACAGGAGCCTGGTACAGGAGCCTGGTACAGGAGCCTGGTACAGGAGACTGGTACAGGAGACTGGTACAGGAGACTGGTACAGGAACCTGGTACAGGAGCCTGGTACAGGAGCCTGGTACAGGAGACTGGTACAGGAGCGTGGTACAGGAGCGTGGTACAGGAGACTGGTACAGGAGCCTGGTACAGGAGCCTGGTACAGGAGCCTGGTACAGGAGCCTGGTACAGGAGCCTGGTACAGGAGCCTGGTACAGGAGACTGGTACAGGAGCCTGGTACAGGAGCCTGGTACAGGAGCCTGGTACAGGAGCCTGGTACAGGAGCCTGGTACAGGAGACTGGTACAGGAGCCTGGTACAGGAGACTGGTACAGGAGCCTGGTACAGGAGCCTGGTACAGGAGCCTGGTACAGGAGACTGGTACAGGAGCCTGGTACTGGAGCCTGGTACAGGAGCCTGGTACAGGAGCTTGGTACAGGAGCCTGGTACAGGAGCCTGGTACAGGAGCCTGGTACAGGAGCCTGGTACAGGAGCCTGGTACAGGAGTCTGGTACAGGAGCCTGGTACAGGAGCCTGGTACAGGAGCCTGGTACAGGAGCCTGGTACAGGAGCCTGGTACAGGAGCCTGGTACAGGAGACTGGTACAGGAGCCTGGTACTGGAGCCTGGTACAGGAGCCTGGTACAGGAGCTTGGTACAGGAGCCTGGTACAGGAGACTGGTACAGGAGCCTGGTACAGGAGCCTGGTACAGGAGACTGGTACAGGAGCCTGGTACAGGAGACTGGTACAGGAGACTGGTACAGGAGCCTGGTACTGGAGCCTGGTACAGGAGCCTGGTACAGGAGCTTGGTACAGGAGCCTGGTACAGGAGACTGGTACAGGAGCCTGGTACAGGAGCCTGGTACAGGAGCCTGGTACAGGAGCCTGGTACAGGAGCCTGGTACAGGAGCCTGGTACAGGAGACTGGTACAGGAGCCTGGTACAGGAGACTGGTACAGGAGCCTGGTACAGGAGACTGGTACAGGAGCCTGGTACAGGAGACTGGTACAGGAGCCTGGTACAGGAGCCTGGTACAGGAGCCTGGTACAGGAGACTGGTACAGGAGCCTGGTACAGGAGACTGGTACAGGAGCCTGGTACAGGAGACTGGTACAGGAGCCTGGTACAGGAGCCTGGTACAGGAGCCTGGTACAGGAGACTGGTACAGGAG
Source organism: Procambarus clarkii (assembly GCF_040958095.1). Taxonomy (NCBI): domain Eukaryota; kingdom Metazoa; phylum Arthropoda; class Malacostraca; order Decapoda; family Cambaridae; genus Procambarus; species Procambarus clarkii. The sequence continues at coordinate 22,921,629 of NC_091189.1, forward strand.
CCTGGTACAGGAGCCTGGTACAGGAGACTGGTACAGGAGCCTGGTACAGGAGACTGGTACAGGAGCCTGGTACAGGAGCCTGGTACAGGAGCCTGGTACAGGAGCCTGGTACAGGAGCCTGGTACAGGAGCGTGGTACAGGAGCGTGGTACAGGAGACTGGTACAGGAGCCTGGTACAGGAGCCTGGTACAGGAGTCTGGTACAGGAGCCTGGTACAGGAGCCTGGTACAGGAGCCTGGTACAGGAGACTGGTACAGGAGCCTGGTACAGGAGCCTGGTACAGGAGCCTGGTACAGGAGCCTGGTACAGGAGCCTGGTACTGGAGCCTGGTACAGGAGCCTGGTACAGGAGCTTGGTACAGGAGCCTGGTACAGGAGACTGGTACAGGAGCCTGGTACAGGAGCCTGGTGCAGGAGCCTGGTACAGGAGACTGGTACAGGAGACTGGTACAGGAGCCTGGTGCAGGAGACTGGTACAGGAGCCTGGTGCAGGAGCCTGGTACAGGAGACTGGTACAGGAGCCTGGTACAGGAGACTGGTACAGGAGCCTGGTACAGGAGCCTGGTACAGGAGCCTGGTACAGGAGACTGGTACAGGAGCCTGGTACAGGAGCCTGGTACAGGAGCCTGGTACAGGAGCCTGGTACAGGAGACTGGTACAGGAGCGTGGTACAGGAGCCTGGTACAGGAGCCTGGTACAGGAGCCTGGTACAGGAGCGTGGTACAGGAGACTGGTACAGGAGCCTGGTACAGGAGCCTGGTACAGGAGCGTGGTACAGGAGCGTGGTACAGGAGACTGGTACAGGAGCCTGGTACAGGAGCCTGGTACAGGAGCGTGGTACAGGAGATTGGTACAGGAGACTGGTACAGGAGCGTGGTACAGGAGCTTGGTACAGGAGCCTGGTACAGGAGCGTGGTACAGGAGCGTGGTACAGGAGCGTGGTACAGTCTTGACGTACGCCACAAAGAGCGGCACTGCCCCAAACGTTATGACAGGACATAAGAAGCCAGCCAAGGAGGATGTTATACGCGTGATCTCCACCATTTCCTGTGCTCCAGAACGTGTGAGATCCGCACTTGGACCCTTCACAACATTTATAATGAGTAACTTCCTAAGATGTTCCTTAAACTGTCACGAGTCGTCAGACATTTACGTTGTCACTCACGAAACCTCTACATCTTTCCGTCATCTTGGCGGTTTTGTTAATGTGTATTAAACAGTTTAGGTGCTGGGGAAACTTCACAACCCAAGGTTATTATTGTTTAATAAGTGTAAACAAAGCCGCCATGATTGAAGAAAGATGTAGGGGTTTCGTCAATGCTTTTTGCGAAAATTCTTGATGAATGCTGGCTAATGACATTGAGAACATTGAAGAAAGTGACAGGCGTATTGTGGGTTGTTTCGTGTATATATATATATATATATATATATATATATATATATATATATATATATATATATATATATATATATATATATATATAGATAATGTCGTACCTAGTAGCCAGAACGCACTTCTCAGCCTACTATGCAAGGCCCGATTTGCCTAATAAGCCAAGTTTTCCAGAATTTCAATATTTTTCTCAATTTTTCTCTGCGAAATGATAAAGCTATTCATTTCATTATATATGAGCTAATTTTTTTTTAATTTGAGTTAAAACTAACGTAGATATATTACCGAACCTAACCAACCCTACCTAACCTAACCTAACCTATCTTTATAGGTTAGGTTAGGTTAGGTTGCCAAAAAAGTTAGGTTAGGTTAGGTTAGGTAGTCGAAAAAACATTAATTCATGAAAACTAGGCTTATTAGGCAAATCGGGCCTTGCATAGTAGGTTGAGAAGTGCGTTCTGGCTACTAGGTACGACATATATATATTAAAGGGAAGAATGGAAGTAACTGCAAAGGGCCTATTGGCCCATTTTTCTTGATGCTTCTATATTGGTGCGGAGTCTTGAAGTGGGTAGAATATAGTTGAGCATTAAACTATTAATATATATATATATAATTTATATATATATATATATATATATATATATATATATATATATATATACACATATACATATATACATATATACATATATACATACATACATGTTCTCCCAGGAGCTGCAGATGAACATACAAGCACACACCGTGTTTGGACAACAAACACATTGCCGTATACAGAAGACTAAGGCAACCCTCTTGTTGATAGCAACAATCACATTTCTGCGTTGGGCAATATATAGTTGTGAGTTGTGAAGGTCAGAAACGTTTGTAAATAATTGGATGTGTGTGTAGTGTGGTTGGCGGTCGACGGCAAGGAGGGAGGAGGAGGGTAGGGCGAGGCGGCTTGGGTCCCGTCTCAGTGTCGGTCTGTCAGTGTACCAGGAGGATTATACGCCCCCCGCGCTCCCTGTGTACCTCACTACTGTGCTCGGAGTTACACCCGCTCTCTCCGGCGGGGGTGTGTGTGTGTAGTTACGGTGTGTTGAATGGCGTGTGGTAGTGAGTGAGGGCAGGAGTGTTGTGAGGCTATGGGAGAGTGGGGCCTGGTGGGTGACCTGGGTTTGTGAGTGGTGGTGGTGCCACATGGAGCAGGAGGAGCAGCATGGCTTTGGTGGTGTTCCTCGCCGCCCGGGGAGTTCGAGCCCCCGCCACCACCATCTCCAGCCTCAGCACACAGGTGAGTGACCCACTCCAGTACTCTCTGGATATCTATTTAACTGCCTTTGTTCATCTTCCTGTCTCTTATATCTGTTTATCTGTCTATTTCTATCTGTCTCTCCCTCTCTCCAATCTCAGGCAGAGAGTGTGTGTGTGTGTGTGTGTGTGTGTGTGTGTGTGTGTGTGTGTGTGTGTGTGTGTGTGTGTGTGTGTGTGTGTGTGTGTGTGTGTGTCACAGGTCACACACACTGCAGGTGTGTGACAGGAGGGCGGCAGCGCTCACCGCGAGCGAGGATATTCACACCATCAACCACATATACCACATGTTACCCTACATAACATGCTACTAGGCATATATAATAATATTATTATTATAGTAATAACAAAGCCTTAATAACAATAACAACAATATTATAATTAGAACACTGAGGGTTGGCGTCGCCTCAAAGACCTAAGGATTTTATCAATTTATTTGTGTCAACTACGTAACTAAAAAGCTTTTGAACTTACTAAGTTCATCCTAGCCAAACCACGTGGCAGATTTTGACGGTCCTCTAAATTTCAATGTCACACTGGACATTGTACTCTAAGACAGATGTTCAACACAACCAATTATTTACGGTGAGTCAGAATGGGTGTTATGACTGGGAATGTAATTGGTGAATACAATTATTATATTAGTTAATTTGTTTTATTGGTTGTACGCACTCACCTAGTTGTGCTTGCAGGGGTTGAGCTCTGGCTCTCTGGTCCCACCTTTCAACTGTCAATCAACTGGTATGCAGATTCCTGAGCCTATTGGGCTCTTATCATATCTACATTTGAAACTGTGTATGGCGTCAGCCTCCACCACATCACAAACACACACGCATATATGTGTGTGTTTGGAAGTGGGAGAGGGGGGGGGGGATTAATGCTTGTAGACTCGCCTGAACGTGACAATTCGCTTAGGCCCTAAAGGCCTAGAAGGACCTAGTTAAGCCTTAAATGGTTCCTACACCAGACAATGAAAATGGTCAGAAGTCACACCTTCCGCGAGACCGTTTTCCCCCCAGGATTTTGAAACCTTCCTAGCCTCACCAACCCTAACCCAACCCAACGCGGTTCAACACTCAGAAAACGATATGCCCAGACCCCCAGACCCTGTGGGGAACGACCCCAAGTGTGAAATGAACTTAATAATTTGTGGATATGTAAACACACGCGTGACCCAGTCCAGTACCAAAACATAGTCACCGGGGCTCACAACGTCAAATTCTGACCTATTAAAATCTACGCGAGTTGATGATACATGACTCATAGCTTTGGCTGGATGATGGGCCTGCATACCATATGAGTAAGTTGAGCTGCTCCTGGGAGTTCCTCGTGCCTAGCAGAGAGGGAAGGGGAGTATCCCAGCTGCTCCTGGGAGGTCCTCATCCCTAGCAGAGAGGGAGGGGGGGATCCCAGCACCCAGCTTCTCCTGGGAGTTCCTCGTCCCTAGCAGAGAGGGGGAGGGTATCCCAGCACCCAGCTGCTCCTGGGTGTTCCTCGTCCCTAGCAGAGGGGGGGGGGGGTGTTTATCTCAGCACCCAGCTGCGCCTGGGTGTTCCTCGTCCCTAGCAGAGAGGGGGAGGGTATCCCAGCACCCAGCTGCTCCTGGAAGTTCCTCGTCCCTAGCAGAGGGGGGGGGGGTATCTCAGCTCCCAGCTGCTCCTGGGTGTTCCTCGTCCCTAGCAGAGGGGGGGGGGTATCCCAGCTGCTCCTTTGGTGTTCCTCGTCCCTAGCAGAGAGGGGGGGGTATCCCAGCTCCCAGCTGCTCCTGGGAGTTCCTCGTGCCTAGCAGAGAGAGGGAGGGGGGTATCCCAGCACCCAGCTGCTCCTGGGTGTTCCTCGTCCCTAGCAGAGGGGGGGTATCCCAGCTCCCAGCTGCTCCTGGGTGTTCCTCGTCCCTAGCAGAGGGGGGGGAGGTATCCCAGCTCCCAGCTGCTCCTGGGTGTTCCTCGTCCCTAGCAGAGAGGGGGGGTATCCCAGCACCCAGCTGCTCCTGGGTGTTCCTCGTCCCTAGCAGAGAGGGGGGGGGTATCCCAGCAACCAGCTGCTCCTGGGTGTTCCTCGTCCCTAGCAGAGGGGGAGGGGTTATCCCATCACCCAGCTGCTCCTGGGTGCTCCTCGTGCCTAGCAGAGGGGGGGGGGGGTATCCCAGTACCCAGCTGCTCCTGGGTGTTCCTCGTGCCTAGCAGAGAGGGGGGGTATCCCAGCACCCAGCTGCTCCTGGGTGTTCCTCGTCCCTAGCAGAGAGGGGGGGGATCCCAGCATCCAGCTGCTCCTGGGTGTTCCTCGTCTCTAGCAGAGAGAGGGGGGTGTATCCCAGCTCCCAGCTGCTCCTGGGTGTTCCTCGTCCCTAGCAGAGGGGTGGGGGGGGGTATTCCAGCTCTCAGCTGCTCCTAGGTGTTCCTCGTCCCTAGCAGAGAGGGGGGTTATCCCAGTACCCAGCTGCTCCTGGGAGTTCCTCGTCCCTAGCAGAGAGAGGGGGGTGTATCCCAGCTCCCAGCTGCTCCTGGGTGTTCCTCGTCCCTAGCAGAGGGGTGGGGGGTATTCCAGCTCTCAGCTGCTCCTGGGTGTTCCTCGTCCCTAGCAGAGAGGGGTGTGGGGTATCCCAGCTCCCAGCTGCTCCTGGGTGTGTAATAGAGCCCAGTGAGGTGGCTTTAGAACTGTCTCCTGCAGGATCACATCTGTTAGGAGTATGAGTGTTTTATTTCTTGTAAAACAAAAAAGGGAGTTATGTTGCTTTTAAAGTGCCTCAAGATGGAATAAGTCCGTTATAAGTGCCTCTAGACGTATTAAGTTGTCCCCTTGGCGAAGTGGGTAACACACTCTCCCCGGCGTTTTGAGAGTGTGAAAGCGAGGCCTGGGTTCGTATCCAAGCCGGGGAGGATTGACTAGGCGCCAATCCTTAACTGTAGCCTCTGTTCACCCAGCAGTGAATGGGTATCTGGTTGTTAAACGATTTGGCAGAGTCGTATTCCAGGGAATATTAGGATTAAGGACTTCCCCGAAACGCTACGCGTCTTAGTGACTGTACAAGGAAGGAAGAAGTCCTTGTATATATATATATATATATATATATATATATATATATATATATATATATATATATATATATATATATATATATATATATATAATTAAGAAATAAATAATAAGTGCCTGAAGATGAATTAAATCCGTAATAAGCGCGCACCGGATTAATGGTAATATTAAGTTGGGTTGTTGTTATGACAAACAACACTGTTGTTGACAGTTGTCTCAGGATGACACATGTGGCAACAACACAAACATGAACTTTCAGTAATTTCCGTTGTTGTAATACAATGTTTCTGTTCTTGTTATACAGTGTTCTTACTGTTGTTATTGTTGTCAAGGCTGTGAACAAGTGTTTTCTCGCCAAAGAACAGCATTTTAGCTCTGATTTTATCAATTGCTTTTATTTCTTCCTTATTGTGAGCACCTCACGGCGTGGTTGGTAGGTCAACGGTCTCCAGACACCTTAGTGATACTCCGAGGAAGGTGTCAAGTCAATGGTCTAGTACTTTTGAGGCCTGAGTTCGATTCTCCGATAATCCAAGTATATTTGGAATAGTGCATATTTTGATATTTTACAATGACTCTTACCTAATATATTAGGTAAGAAACATATCACGTGATATGATAAGACTTAAGAATTCCTGAGATAGTCATTAAAAGTCAGTACTTAAGGAAGTGAGGAGCTACCTGCCTACTTATATATCTACCTACCTATCTACCTACATATCTACCTGCCTACCTATCTACCCACCTTGTGTACATCAGTCTCGCAGTCTAACAGCCTATTTATTCTGCTGGTACTAAACAGTAGGACAGTCAAAATAATACTAACAATTTCATTTGATTATTCTCTTAAGTTACCCCGATTCATTGATTGATAAAGATTAAGCCACACACAAGAGTTCCCCGATTCATTAAAATATATATTTTGTTCATGTGTTCTTGTATAATTATGCAACCCATCCTCCTATTTTAATAGTAGTTTTTGTAACTATGTGCACCATAGTACAAAGATTGACGTTCTAACCAATTATATAAGAGCTAGAAATGAAAAATGAAGCTAAAAAACAAACTTAAATATTCCTCATACTTATATAATATCAATGTAATATTGATATTATATTATTAAATATTGATAATATATTATCAATGAGAAAGTCCACTGACACAAAATCTCAAATCCACAAGTGTTTGGAAATATCCAGCGCGTCCGAATCCTCATCACCGGTCTAGGATGGTCTAGGATGAACACGACTAGGATGTTCTGAAAGGGAATATTGATAAGGTAAATATATCAACACAAAATAGAACACGAAACAATGAGTAAATTGTATAAATTTAGATTGAGGAAATACCTGGGTAAATACTGTATAGGAAACAGGTGACATAATAGATGTGCCAGGCCGGATTGTTTCAAGTGTAACCTAGACATACACATGAGTTTAATAATACGTTTAGCAAGGACAGGATGCCTGTACACACACACACACACACACACACACACACACACACGCGCGTACTCTACACTGGCGAAAATTAGAACTTCATTCAGAAACCTAAATGAGGAAGCTTTTAGGGCGCTTTACACTGCCTACGTGAGACCCGTCTTAGAGTATGCCGCGCCATCATGGAGCCCCCACCTGAAGAAACACATAAAGAAACTGGAGAAGGTTCAGAGGTTTGCGACGAGGCTTGTCCCAGAGCTACGAGGGATGGGATATGAAGAGCGGCTGAAGGAACTGAACCTTACGACACTAGAGAAAAGAAGGGAGAGAGGAGATATGATAGGGACATATAAAATACTCAGGGGAATTGACAAAGTGGAAATAGATGATATGTTCACACGTAATAATAACAGAACGAGGGGACATGGGTGGAAACTGGAAACTCAGATGAGTCACAGAGATGTTAGGAAGTTTTCTTTTAGCGTGAGAGTAGTAGAAAAATGGAATGCACTTGGGGAACAGGTTGTGGAAGCAAATACTATTCATACTTTTAAAACTAGGTATGATAGGGAAATGGGACAGGAGTCATTGCTGTAAACAACCGATAGCTAGAAAGGCGGGATCCAAGAGTCAATGCTCGATCCTGCAAGCACATATAGGTGAGTACACACACACACACACACACACACACACACACACACACACACACACACACACACACACACATATATATATATATATATATATATATATATATATATATATATATATATATATATATATATATATATATATATATATACATATATGGGAGTACCACCTCTGGCTGGAGGAAGGGGGACCCATAGCCTCGGAGGAAACCACACATAACGCATTAGAGGGAATGTTTAGGTTCCCTCCAATACAGTTTGTGTGTGCTTTTCTCCTACCACCCCCTTCCTTTTGTGTTTTTTTGTGCTTTATTATGTATTAATGGTTCAACCTGTCCTCTTAAAAAGAATCGTCGCTTTTGGCCGTTTGCCCGTATGGCCGAATTTGGACTAATTTGAAAATGAAAAAAAAATGAAAATAAATTTGGGATTTTTTTTTCAACAACAGTAAGTTAAGGGTCCTCTGATAGGTTAGGTGGGCAGGAAATTCTCATAAAGTTTCAAAACGTTATGAAAAACGTTAATTTAAAGTGTCCTCTTATAACCTCTGCGCGTACGCCGGACGACTCAAATAGAAAACGGAACAGTACGTCACTTTTGTGAGTCGATTTCATTTCAAATTACGTCCAAATTTGGCCATAGCGCGCATACCAGCCAAAAGTGACGTTACTTTTAAGAGGACGGGTTGAATGGTTACAAGATATACATGGGTTGATACAAAAAGTGCATAAAGGTTATGGATCTCTTCAAAAACACGACAATGGGAAACATTGATAAATGTCACAGACAGGTTCGATTGTAACGGGGGGGGGGGGGGGGGGGTAGGAAAATGTAGAGCAAAGTAAAGGAAGAAGGAAGAGGGGAGGAGGAGAGGAAGAGGAGGAGGGATAGACATGGATAAGGTTGAGGGGGGAACTCGTCCGTCTAGCAATAGAAAACGAGGGGCGTATGGGAAGAGTAGGGTAGGAGGAGAAGGATAGAAGAAGAGGGGTAAGTAGGAGGGATAAGAAGGAGTAGGGAGAGTAGACTCATTGATGTTCTATAATGTTATTCTAATGTTACTTTTACTTTACATATTTAAGTATAAGCTGCCACCACCTGTCTCTTTCGCAAACTAAATCTTAATTCCACTTAAACAATGCGACAGGAACACTGCTTAATTTCTCACTTGTTCATCTAGTTACCTCTAGCCTTAACTCTTACTTGTAAGGGACATTGATTCAAAAAGAGGACTAAATAAAAGTCAAGCTTGTTATTCTACACATACACATTTATTAAATCAAATTATTTCAATTTCCATAGTTCTTACTATTTAACATTTTGATATCCTATTATTTTAACTCAATGCTGGTTTAATTAAAAGGGGGGATCACCCACTCCATACACGCCCACACCATACATGGCTAAATGGTTCAGACTCCACTAGCTGGTCACCCCTAAGACACCCTAGTCAATCAAGCAACACTGGCTCTTACCTCTCACTCTGATAGATGCACCCTAGGCGTTACTGGCACCCTCCTAGGGTGAAGATTGCAGGAGAGACTGGCTGATCACCTTCCCTCTGTGCAAGCTGGTCGCTAACTCTCTTCTATCAGCCACCCCCAACGTGGGGAAGCTCGGTATTCCTCATGCCCTAATAAGGACTGGGACAGGCCAAGCTAGCCCTTACCAACCTAAGTACTACCATGTCAGCAGATTGAAGCCAGTCAACACCTCACTCGTACCATCTCCCTCCTCACTAACACGCACACACGCATACACACACACCCACAATTATACATGAAAGAGTGCAAAATACTTGCACTGTTACACATCCACCCAATGAAGCTATTTGTAGTGGGATCCAATCAAGATTGAATCACACTCGAAAACTTCATTTAGTAGAGACATAAAATAAAAAGTAAGAATAAACATATTAATAAGGTGCATAAAAATACAAGAAAATGCATCCTAAACTGAAAGAAAATTAATATAATGTGACAAAACCCTAGCTAAAATATCTTTTAAAAGTCTCTGAAGATGTGGCACCAGGAAACACGATTTGCAGGCAGGAATGAGGGTCGTAGCAAAGCTTCCCGAATTATCAGTTTCTGGATGCTGCTCCTTCAGGCGCCGCCTCAACGCTGGTAACCGGGGCCAGAGCCTACTAGGTGCACTATACCGCTTACTCGGCAGGCCCCGTCACGTCAGGGTCAGCCCACGCCGGGCCAGCGTTTTTGGGGTCCTGGCGCGACCATTGGGGCGACAATGTTCGCTCCCAAACTACAGACCCGCGCTACACTTCCAGCGACGTCCTTCTGCCCACATCCTTCGATGGAGTCTTCGGTCTGTACTGCCACGCTGTCTCCCACACGGCCACAAGATGATGTGTCTGCCGGCAAGTGGCAGCCAATGAAGGCAACGTTACACGATCATTGTTGCAAGTCAAATACTTCTTCAAATTCCTCTGAAGTTGGACTAGTGCCCAAGACGCAACAGGCATTTCCCCTATGAATCGCAACACTGAGGCGCTGGAATAAGAAACTTTTTGTTCTCTGATCTTTTGTAGCACCGATCAATTTGTCCCCCTAATTCCTTCAGGAACTTCAATGCACATTTTCCCCACGAACCGAGGTATATATATATATATTTTTCTTTCCCGGGTACCTATTTACTGCTAGGTGAAAGGAAACACGCACAACCGTTTCTGTCTCCCGGGATTCCCGATTTGGAGTCGCGAACGAACTACGTCTCGTATGGATCAATAAGCCCTCTACAGTTCCCCTATATTCTTATATATAAAATTGTGTCGGGAATTGGTAATGTAGCGTGACGTTAGGGATGGGGTTGGTGAGTAGGCTACCATGGGTCTCGCTTCTCTCAGGGCTCCTCCACGCTGATGGAGGACAGTCATCTAGGAAGAGTGTTAGGCTATAGGGCTACCCTGGATATCAGAGTATCTGAACACAAATGGTGGCCTATGTAAGTAGGTCTATGTAACTAGAAACGTTGACCAAATTATCTTGAGGAGACCTGTGTCCAGAAGAGGCTGTCACTTTTTTTTTATTTAGACATTAGATACATTTGCATGTGTACAGCTGCCCTAGACTATATGAAGGGATGTACAGTGTGTCAAAAAGCTAGCTACATGATGCTAAATAATCCCCATCACACAGGATGGTTAGTCATACAGAGGCACGTGATAAGTAGTCTACACTGACAGACTCAGAGTGCATTATGAGGATATCATCAACACAAGAGTGAATAAGGCAGCAGTGATACTGAGTCCTCATCTCGCAGGATGGTTAGTCATACAGGGCCATATATTCAGTAGCCTGTACTGACAAATTTTGGGTTCACTATGAGGATATCTTCAAGACTACGAGAGTGAATAAAGTAATTGCAAAGCTCCAGGTACCTCATGCCAACTGGTCTGAAAGGTCTAATAACTGGGCATTCAGTGATGTAGTGTGGTAGATCATGCCGCAGTTCCTGCTCACAGAGTTTGCAACTGGAGTGCTCAGGATTGGGAGATCCGTCACCTGTAGCCACCTGCCACAGGTAACGGTAACCCAACGTGATCGTGGCAACCACTGTGTCGCACAGTCTGGTCCACGTTTTGTGCTGCCCATAGATATAGGTTTCAGATCTGAACAAATCATAGCATTTTATTCTAGTTCTTTCAGGTCGTTGGGAGTCAGTAATTTCTTTCCTATCAGACCCGAGTGTTTGGACCACTACAGTTTTGACAGTAGAGATGGGGTTGTCCCTACACGTTGTCCCGCGCGTCACCAGCGACGGAAGTGGCTTTCATTTTGAACTCTCATATTCAAAACGTACTGGAAATAACCTTAACTTTATATGACATAATATATATGACACTCATTGGCGTTCTAAAATGTTGGAAGAAGAGGCCGGTGTTGCGTGTGTAGGGCTGACCGTGTGGTCTCCACCCGCCGCCCTGCCCGCCCCTCGCCACCCCGCCCTTCAGCGTGTAGGGGTGTGTAACCCTAATTTGGCGGACCTTAATTGCATATCATTGTTTGGATGCAGGTCTGTGGTTGGTGTGTTTGTGTTGCAGGAGGCGCCCGCTTTGTTAATGGTGGTAAATCTCAGTGTTGCAATTGCTGTAGGGAATTACCGCTCCGGGATCTTATGAGTTTGTGCGAGGATGAGAGGTGAGGGAAATTGGTTGTCATTGTTGGCACCCGGGGGGGAGGGGGGTATTGTTAGGCTTATTGAAGTCCCTGTAGATCAGTGACTGACCTTCCTCATTATGCAACCTACAACAGTCGCCTAACTCACTGGTATCTATTTACTACTAGGTGAACAGAGGCATCAGATTTAAGGAAACATGACCAACCGTCTCTGGAATCGAACCTGGGATCCTCGGTTGCGAGCTGAAGACGTAGACTACTGTACTACAATAGGCCTATATCTCAAAAAAATTATTAAATTGTAAATATCTATATACGGTATAAAACAAAATAATCTTTTTAACTAAAGTCAAACACATGATCCTCCGAAGACCTGGGCACACCTGGGCACACCTGCAGAAACAACACGAGCCAAATACAATTGACTTTTTACCGGTAACCGGTTTTAGAACCTGCTTTCACCCACTTCCTTCACAAGTGGATCTTCCGCGGACCTGTCTCTATTGTCAGTAGCTAATGACAAGACTTACACCACGATCACTGCTCATAGTGTAATCCTGAGATTATCAATTCACTCCTAAATCATAAGATAATTTTAGATATTAATATCTTTCAACAAGTACAGTTGGTTAGTTGCAAGAGCAGAGGTTAGGCTGAATCAAACATCAGTAGGAGGCTTGGTACCATGGGTACCTGGAAGCTGGGTACCAAATGCCAGCATGGTACCTACTGTAGGGAGCCACTTGCGATCATCCCAGATTGTGCATGACCTTGATCTGTCCCATCTTCCCTGCAAGGCTTCCAACCCCGCCACAAGGAAGCCTTTAGAAACCTCACAAGATTTTAACCCAAAGGTCGAACGAGGCTTCCCTAAGGCGTAAACTCAGCTGTTTGTTACACCATATATCCACCATGCAAAACAGATTAGTGTCAAAATAGCCTAGTTTAAAAATAATGTTATTTAATAATGGTAATTAAAAAAACATGAATTTTAAGCTGAAGCTTGCCTCTGAGAGAGCTAAATCCTTCTTGTGTAAGAACCGGAACGAAAGCGGATGTTTTTTTAAATTTTCTATTTTTCCTATATTGAACAAGTTGATATAGGAAGTGTCGAATCATCGAGGATGTAATGGACATGAGAGCATGCGGTCTGGTGCAAGCAACAGCCTAGTCAATCAAGCTATCATCAGACAAGGCTGGCACTAAACCAGGGCGTCAGTATAAGGCTTCAGAAACTCTTAACATCTTACAAGTTCTACTGTATTTCATTCAACAGTATTTTTATAGATTTTGTATCTTGTGATTCTCAATTATTATTACAAATTTTTATTATCTATTATTACTGTTATCTACTGAGAAACTCACCTGGGGCTCAGAGCTGACTCGAACCCGCGACAAAAAGAATCCCAGTCGCTGACGCTAACCACTGAACCACCATGACTCGTCCCAGCCATACAACCGGAGGGGATCGTCTGGGTGGCGGTTCATGTCCCCTCTGAGCCCAAGGTGGTGGTCTCAGTGATACATGTCACATTAGTGTGACTTTTGTGTACTATTATCACGCTGTTATGATGCTGATACTAGCTACTGTAATAGACTAGTTCTGATATTTTAATGCTATATATATATATATATATATATATATATATATATATATATATATATATATATATATATATATATATGTATATATATATATATATATATATATATATATATATATATATATATATATATATATATATATATGCGAACAAGCCTGAAACTAGATTGTTTCCTCCAAGGAGTGCCGGACCAACCAGGCTGTGGTGGGTATGTGGGCCTGCGGGCCGCTCCAAGCAACAGCCCGGTGGACCAAATTCTCACAAGTCAGACCTGGTCTCGGGCCGGGCTTGGGGAGTAGAACTCCCAGAACCCCATCAAGCAGGTAACATATCCTATATACACATACATACGTACATACATACCCATACACACGCATTCATATATATACATATACATACACATGTACACATACATACACACACATATACACATTCATACACACACGCACACACACATATACACATACATGCATACATATACACATACATACACACACATATACACATACATGCATACATAGATACACACACATATACACACATACACATTTATGTCTCTCCTACTTTGACAGGGTAAGATAGCTGCTATAGAAACTAGTGTGTTATTAAGGCCTTAATCACAGAAGGTGATTAGGGTGCTTTTACAAGAGCAATATTGTTGAGGCCTATAGAGGCGTTGGAGGTACTGGCACTATCATGCCTGGGATGGCCGCCAGGGGGACGTGAGTCTCGGGGTAATGGCCATAGTTATCACAGGGTTACAGTAGCCGACAATAGATGGCGCGCGGCGCATCATGTCAGCCAGATGCGGGGCGTTATTTATGAGGATGGAGGATATGGCTTGGCACATACTTTATGCTACAGATATGTCTGGTATGTGTGGTATTCCGTGATGTATATATGGTTAGCGTGTGTCGGGGATATACACAAGAATGTGTATGGCGCGAAAGTAGTCTTTTGTTTTCAAATGGCAGAACATTGTTTTATTTTCAAATGAGCATTAAGGCCTGGAGGCCTGGTCGAGGACCGGGCCGCGGGGACACTAAAGCCCCGAAGTCATCTCAAGAAATCAAATCATCTCAAAAAGAAGGCACGTGTGAACATTATGAGTTGTGTGTAGTCGGGGTGTGCGAGATGGTTCAACTGAACAAGCTTGTACTGAACAGGTGAACCAGTGACTTGGGGGGACCTGTGTGACAGCTTGGGGGAGGGGGTGCTGGGGGAGCATAATGGGTGCTCGTTACATAACGAACTAGTAACGTGACCGCTAATGGCTGGCCGCAGATTATAATGTCAGCTGAGTCAGTCAAGCCTTCACGAGGCAGGATATACTGGCTTCTTCAGTAACAATCTCAAGCCTTTTTAATAATAATAATAATAATTCATTCCCCAACCACTTGAGCTGGACGGTAGAGCGACGGTCTCGAGTCATGCAGGTCGGCGTTCAATCCCCGACCGTCCAAGTGGTTGGGCCACCATTCCTTTCCCCCCGTCCCATCCCATCTCATCCTCATATCCCTTCCAAGTGCTATATGGTCGTATTGGCTTAACTCTTTCCTCTGATAATTACCTTACATTTGTTGGGGACAGGCAGCCTGTGTATATTTATACGTTAGGCTTAGGTTTATAGCGAGGTTCCCTAAGGTCGAACTACTGCCTCTTCCAGGATGCAACCCCACAGTAGTTGTCCAATGTGTGGGCACCTATTAATTGCTGGGTGAACAGCGGCATTAGGTGAAAATACACGTGTTCAACCATTTCTATCCGCCCGGGATTCATACCCTTGCTGTGAGTGGTAGTGGACCCCATAACCTTGCTGTGAGTGGTAGTGGACCCTGTAACCTTGCTGTGAGTGGTAGTAGACCCCATAACCTTGCTGTGAGTGGTACTGGACCCCATAACCTTGCTGTGAGTGGTAGTGGACCCCATAACCTTGCTGTGAGTGGTAGTGGACCCCATAACCTTCCTGTGAGTGGTAGTGGACCCCATAACCTTGCTGTGAGTAGTAGTGGACCCCATAACCTTGCTGTGAGTGGTAGTGGACCCCATAACCTTGCTGAGAGTGGTAGTGGACCCCATAACCTTGCTGAGAGTGGTAGTGGACCCCATAACCTTCCTGTGAGTGGTAGTGGATCCCATAACCTTCCTGTGAGTGGTAGTGGACCCCATAACCTTCCTGTGAGTGGTAGTGGACCCCATAACCTTCCTGTGAGTGGTAGTGGACCCCATACTCTTCCTGTGAGTGGTAGTGGACCCCATACTCTTCCTGTGAGTGGCAGTGGACCCCATACTCTTCCTGTGAGTGGCAGTGGACCCCATACTCTTCCTGTGAGTGGTAGTGGACCCCATACTATTCCTGTGAGTGGCACTGGACCCCATAACCTTCCTGTGAGTGGTAGTGGACCCTGTAACCTTCCTGTGAGTGGTAGTGGACCCCATAACCTTCCTGTGAGTGGTAGTGGACCCCATACTCTTCCTGTGAGTGGCACTGGACCCCATACTCTTCCTGTGAGTGGTAGTGGACCCTATAACCTTCCTGTGAGTGGTAGTGGACCCCATACTCTTCCTGTGAGTGGCACTGGACCCCATACTCTTCCTGTGAGTGGTAGTGGACCCCATACTCTTCCTGTGAGTGGCACTGGACCCCATACTCTTCCTGTGAGTGGCACTGGACCCCATGCTCTTCCTGTGAGTGGCACTGGACCCCATACTCTTCCTGTGAGTGGTAGTGGACCCTGTAACCTTCCTGTGAGTGGTAGTGGACCCCATAACCTTCCTGTGAGTGGTAGTGGACCCCATACTCTTCCTGTGAGTGGTAGTGGACCCCATACTCTTCCTGTGAGTGGTAGTGGACCCCATACTCTTCCTGTGAGTGGTAGTGGACCCCATACTCTTCCTGTGAGTGGTAGTGGACCCCATACTCTTCCTGTGAGTGGCACTGGACCCCATAACCTTCCTGTGAGTGGTAGTGGACCCTGTAACCTTCCTGTGAGTGGTAGTGGACCCCATAACCTTCCTGTGAGTGGCAGTGGACCCCATAACCTTCCTGTGAGTGGTAGTGGACCCCATAACCTTCCTGTGAGTGGCAGTGGACCCCATAACCTTCCTGTGAGTGGTAGTGGACCCCATAACCTTCCTGTGAGTGGTAGTGGACCCCATAACCTTCCTGTGAGTGGCAGTGGACCCCATAACCTTCCTGTGAGTGGTAGTGGACCCCATAACCTTCCTGTGAGTGGCAGTGGACCCCATAACCTTCCTGTGAGTGGCAGTGGACCCCATAACCTTCCTGTGAGTGGCAGTGGACCCCATAACCTTCCTGTGAGTGGTAGTGGACCCCATAACCTTCCTGTGAGTGGCAGTGGACCCCATAACCTTCCTGTGAGTGGTAGTGGACCCCATAACCTTCCTGTGAGTGGCAGTGGACCCCATAACCTTCCTGTGAGTGGCAGTGGACCCCATAACCTTCCTGTGAGTGGTAGTGGACCTATAAGGGGGAATATAGTTGCACACTCACAGCCCCATTCAAAGCTGGAGAATGTGTAGAGATCCTTTACTGAGCCCAAACGCTACTACTGGTAGGCTTACTCCCGGTTACAAGTGCTTCTGAGAGGCGCGTGTCGTGCAGCGTGATTGTTGGTAGTGTGAGTGTTAACTTTATTTTGCAGATAGCGTGGTTGTTTTACCTGCAGACAACGTGATTTGAACATACAGTCTACATAATAGTTA
The DNA here is from genome assembly GCF_040958095.1 of Procambarus clarkii. NCBI lineage: Eukaryota > Metazoa > Arthropoda > Malacostraca > Decapoda > Cambaridae > Procambarus > Procambarus clarkii. The sequence continues at coordinate 22,938,908 of NC_091189.1, forward strand.
ATTAGCAATGATAACGACGCTATTCGATACAGTAGTTCACGAATAGTTAGAAAAGTTACAAAAATTTACACGGCAATTAACTTCCGATTTTAACAGAAACGTTAAACAGTTCGTAAAATAAGTGGCAATCAAATATTCCAACTAATTTAGCGGCATGATATATAAAGTGGAAGGTGGGAGAGTGTCCGGAGTGGGACGCGGACCATAGCAAGGGTGGTCTGACAATGGTCCGTGTGCCAGAGTGAGGACAATAGTACCAGACCATCCTCGCCAACAATGGCCAAATGGTCGCCTTTCAGGCCAGCTGCTGTGCTGCGTGTGTACTGTGTGCGTCTACATGATCCAGCTCTTAGCTCTTGGACCCCACCTGCTTGATGCCTGCTAGATGGGGTTCTGGGAGTTCTTCTACTCCCCCACTCCTACTGACTTGTGAGAGCTTGGTCCACCAGACTGTTGCTTGGAGCGGCTCGTAGGCCCACATACCCACCACAGCCCGGTTGGTCCGGCACTCTTTAGAGAAAACTAGATAGTTTTCTCTTGAAGATGTCCACGGTTGTTCCGGCAATATTTCTTATGCTCGCTGGCAGGACGTTGAACAACCGCGGACCTCTGATGTTTATACAGTGTTCTCTGATTGTGGCTATGGCACCTCTGCTCTTCACTGGTTCTATATTGCATTTTCTTCCATATCGTTCACTCCAGTACGTTGTCATTTTACTGTGTAGATTTGGGACCTGGCCCTCCAGTATCTTCCATGTGTATATTATTTTGTATCTCTCTCGTCTCCTTTCTAGTGAGTACATTTGGAGAGCTTTGAGACGATCCCAATAATTTAGGTGCTTTATCTCGTCTATGCGTGCCGTATATGTTCTCTGTATTCCCTCTATTTCAGCAATCTCTCCTGCTCTGAAGGGGGAAGTGAGTACTAAGCAGTACTCAAGACGGGACAACACAAGTAACTTGAAGAGTACAACCATTGTGATGGGATCCCTGGATTTGAAAGTTCTCGTAATCCATCCTATCATTTTTCTGGCTGACGCAATATTTGCTTGGTTATGCTCCTTAAACGTTAGGTCGTCAGACATTATTATTCCCAAATCCTTGACATGTTGCTTTCCTACTATGGGCACATCTGATTGTGTTTTGTACCCTGTATTATGTTTAAGGTCCTCATTTTTGCCGTACGTCAGTACCTGGAATTTATCACTGTTAAACATCATGTTATTTTCTGCTGCCCAATCGAAAAGTTAATATCTACTTGTAGTTTTTTAATGTCTTCAGCAGAGGAAATTTTCATGCTGATTTTTGTGTCATGTGCAAATGATGATACGAAGCTGTGACTTGTATTTTAGTTTATCTCTGATATGAGAATAAGGAAAGGCAGTGGTGCAAGGACTGTACCTTGAGGTACTGAGCTTTTAACTGCGCTTGGACTCGATTTTGTACAGTTGACTGTTACTCTTTGTGTTCTGTTCGACAGGAAATTGAGTATCCAGCGTCCTACTTTACCAGTTATTTCCATTGACCTCATTTTGTGTGTTATCACTCCATGGTCACATTTGTCGAATGCCTTTGCAAAGTCCGTGTATACCACATCTGCATTCTGTCTTTCTTCTAATGCCTCAGTGATTTTGTCATAATAGTCAAGTAGCTGTGAGAGGCATGATCTTCCTGCTCTAAATCCATGTTGGCCTGGATTGTGGAGGTCATTGGTCTCCATGAAACTAGTGACCTGACTCCTGATCACTCAAATACTTTTATTATGTGGGACGTTAGTGCAACTGGTCTATAATTCTTTGCCAATGCCTTTCTCTCTTCCTTGTGTAGAGGGGCTATGTCTGCTGCTTTAAGCGCATCTGGTATCTCCCCCGTGTCCAAGCTCTTCCTCCACACTATACTGAGTGCTTGTGCTACTGGCACTTTGCATTTCTTTATAAATATTGAATTCCATGAGTCTGGACCCGGGGCTGAGTGCATGGGCATGTTGTCAATTTCTCGTTTAAAATCTGCCACGCTCTTGTTGATATCAGTTATATTTACAGGTGTTTGGATATCACGCATAAAGAAGTTGTCCGGATCTTCCACTTTCATGCTGTTTATTGGAGTGCTAAACATGTCCTCATACTGCTTTTTTAGGATTTCACTGATTTAACCTTTCTAATCGTCGTTTGTCTCGTGCACTGATTCCCGTGAGTACTCACCTAGTTGTGCTTACGGGGGTTGAGCTTCGGCTCTTCGGTCCCCGCCTCTCAACCGTCAATCAGCAGGTGTACAGGTTCCTGAGCTTATTGGGCTCTATCATACCTACACTTGAAACTGTGTATGGAGTCAGTCTCCGACACATCACTTCCTACATTCCATTTATTAACTACTTTGACACTAAACAAATTATTTCTAGTATCTTTATGGCTCATTTGGGAATTCAGTTTCCACCTGTGTCCCCTAGTGCGTGTGCCCCTGTGTTAAATAGACTGTCTTTGTCTACCCTATCAACTTCTTTTAGAATCTTGTATGCGGTGATCATGTCCCCCCTAACTCTTTTGTCTTCCAGCGACGTGAGGTTTAATTCCCTTAGTCTCTCCTCATAGCTCATGCCCCTCAGCTCGGGTACTAGTCTGGTGGCAAACCTCTGAGCCTTCTCCAATTTAGTTTTATGCTTGACGAGATATGACTCCATACTGGAGCTGCATACTCCAGGATTGGTCTGACATACGTGGTATACAAGGTTCTGAATGATTCCTTGCACAAGTTTCTAAAGGCCGTTCCGACCTTTATGTTTGCCAACCGATCATATGCCGCTGATGTTATTTTCTTGATATAGGCTTCAGGGGACAGGTCTGACGTGATATCAACCCCCAGGTCTTTCTCACTCTCTACTTTTTCAAGAATTTAATCTTCCAAATGATACCTTGAATCTGGCCTCCTGCTCCCTACACCTATCTTCATTACGTTACATTTGCTCGGGTTAAACTCTAACAACAGTTTGTTGGACCATAGTGTGTGTGCATTCACCTAGTTGTGCTTGCGGGGGTTGAGCTCTGCTCAACCCCCGCAAGCACAACTAACTACTAACTAATTTTTTCACACTTTCACCTTCCCCCCCCCCCAGGAAGCAGCCCGTAACAGCTGTCTAACTCCCAGGTACATATTTACTGCTAGGTAACAGGGGCATCAGGGTGAAAGAAACTCTACCAATATGTTTCCGCCGGCTGACTGGATCGAACCCGGACCCTGAGACTATGAGGCCCAAGCCCTGTCCCATTCAGCCAAGGCCCCAGATGGTGTGTGTGTGTGTGTGTGTGTACTCACCTAGTTGTGTTTGCGGGGGTTGAGCTCTGGCTCTTTGGTCCCGCCTCTCAACCGTCAATCAACAGGTGTACAGATTCCTGAGCCTACTGGGCTCTATCATATCTACACTTGAAACTGTGTATGGAGTCAGCCTCCACCACATCACTTCCTAGTGCATTCCATTTGTCAACCACTCTGACACTAAAAAAGTTCTTTCTAATATCTCTGTGGCTCATTTTCTGTGTGTGAAATGTGTGTGTGTGTGTGTGTGTGTGTGTGTGTGTGTGTGTGTGTGTGTGTGTGTGTGTGTGTGTGTGTGTGTGTGTGTGTGTGTTCACCTAGTTATGTTTGTGGGGGTTGAGCTTTGCTCTTTCGGCCCGCCTCTCAAGTGTCAATCAACTGCTTACTAATTTTTTTCCACACCACACCCCAGGAAGCAGCCCGTGACAGCTGACTAACTCCCAGGTACCTAATTTACTGCTAGGTAACAGGGGCATTCAGAGTGAAAGAAACTTTGCCCATTTGTTTCTGCCTGGTGCGGGAATCAAACCCGCGTCACAGAATTACGAGTCCTGCGCGCTATCCACCAGGCTACCAGCCCCCCCCCCGTTTGTGTGTGTGTGTGTGTGTGTGTGTGTGTGTGTGTGTGTGTACTCACCTATATGTACTCACCTATATGTGCTTGCAGGATCAAGCATTGACTCTTGGATCCCGCCTTTCTAGCTATCGGTTGTTTACAGCAATGACTCCTGTCCCATTTCCCTATCATACCTAGTTTTAAAAGTATGAATAGTATTTGCTTCCACAACCTGTTCCCCAAGTGCATTCCATTTTTCTACTACTCTCACGCTAAAAGAAAACTTCCTAACATCTCTATGACTCATCTGAGTTTCCAGTTTCCACCCATGTCCCCTCGTTCTGTTATTATTACGTGTGAACATTTCATCTATTTCCACTTTATCAATTCCCCTGAGTATTTTATATGTCCCTATCATATCTCCTCTCTCCCTTCTTTTCTCTAGTGTCGTTAGGTTCAGTTCCTTCAGCCGCTCTTCATATCCCATCCCTCGTAACTCTGGGACAAGCCTCGTCGCAAACCTCTGAACCTTCTCCAGTTTCTTTATGTGTTTCTTCAGGTGGGGGCTCCATGATGGCGCGTCATACTCTAAGACGGGTCTCACGTAGGCAGTGTAAAGTGCCCTAAAAGCTTCCTCATTTAGGTTTCTGAATGAAGCTCTAATTTTCGCCAGTGTAGAGTACGCTGCTGTCGTTATCCTATTTATATGTGCCTCAGGAGTTAGATTAGGTGTCACATCCACTCCCAGGTCTCTTTCTCGAATCGTTACAGGTAGGCTGTTCCCCTTCATTGTGTACTGTCCCTTTGGTCTCCTGTCACCTGATCCCATTTCCATAACTTTACATTTACTGGTGTTAAACTCCAGTAGCCATTTCCCTGACCATCTCTGCAGCCTGTTTAAGTCCTCTTGGAGGATCCTACAATCCTCGTCTGTCACAACTCTTCTCATTAATTTTGCGTCATCTGCAAAATGGTGTGTGTGTGTGTGTGTGTGTGTGTGTGTGTGTGTGTGTGTGTGTGTGTGTGTGTGTGTGTGTGTGTGTGTGTGTGTGAGTGTGTGTGTGTGTGTGTGTGTGTGTGTGTGTGTGTGTGTGTGTGTGTGTGTGTGTGTGTGTGTGAGTGTGTGTGTGTGTGTGTGTGTGTGTGTGTGTGTGTGTGTGTGTGTGTGTGTGTGTGTGTGTGTGTGTGTGTGAGTGTGTGTGTGTGTGTGTGTGTGTGTGTGTGTGTGTGTGTGTGTGTGTGTGTGTGTGTGTGTGTGTGTGTGTGTGTGTGTGTGTGTGTGTGTGTGCCGTGGAGAGCCACCTTTAATGTGTTTGCTTCATGTTTGTGACAAGTTTCATTGTTATTTTATGGGTGCCGTCATTGTCTTTGTTGTCCCGCCCGCAGCCTACTGACCTTTGATGACTGTGATGCTCTTTATTGTTGCTTCACTTCTTACTTTTTTGACACCTCTTTGTTGGTAATGGTTGATGTTACTTTTACCTCCTGTGTTGCTGCCACAGTGTTACACTGATGGTCAGTGTGGTACACTGATGGTCAGTGTCGTACACTGATGGTCAGTGTGGTACACTGATGGTCAGTGTGGTACACTGATGGTCACGGTGGTACACTGATGGTCACGGTGGTACACTGATGGTCAGTGTCGTACACTGATGGTCACGGTGGTACACTGATGGTCACGGTGGTACACTGATGGTCAGAGTGGTACACTGATGGTCAGTGTGGTACACTGATGGTCACGGTGGTACACTGATGGTCAGAGTGGTACACTGATGGTCAGTGTGGTACACTGATGGTCACGGTGGTACACTGATGGTCACGGTGGTACACTGATGGTCAGTGTCGTACACTGATGGTCACGGTGGTACACTGATGGTCAGTGTCGTACACTGATGGTCACGGTGGTACACTGATGGTCAGAGTGGTACACTGATGGTCAGAGTGGTACACTGATGGTCACGGTGGTACACTGATGGTCACGGTGGTACACTGATGGTCACGGTGGTACACTGATGGTCAGTGTCGTACACTGATGGTCAGTGTGGTACACTGATGGTCAGAGTGGTACACTGATGGTCACGGTGGTACACTGATGGTCACGGTGGTACACTGATGGTCACGGTGGTACACTGATGGTCAGTGTGGTACACTGATGGTCAGTGTGGTACACTGATGGTCACGGTGGTACACTGATGGTCAGTGTCGTACACTGATGGTCAGTGTGGTACACTGATGGTCAGAGTGGTACACTGATGGTCAGAGTGGTACACTGATGGTCAGAGTGGTACACTGATGGTCAGAGTGAGTACACTGATGGTCAGAGTGGTACACTGATGGTCAGAGTGGTACACTGATGGTCAGAGTGGTACACTGATGGTCAGAGAGGTACACTGATGGTCAGAGTGGTACACTGATGGTCACGGTGGTACACTGATGGTCAGAGTGGTACACTGATGGTCAGAGTGGTACACTGATGGTCAGAGTGGTACACTGATGGTCAGAGTGGTACACTGATGGTCAGAGTGGTACACTGTTGGTCAGAGTGGTACACTGATGGTCAGAGTGGTACACTGATGGTCAGAGTGGTACACTGATGGTCAGAGTGGTACACTGATGGTCAGAGTGGTACACTGATGGTCAGAGTGGTACACTGATGGTCAGAGTGGTACACTGATGGTCAGAGTGGTACACTGATGGTCAGTGTCGTACACTGATGGTCACGGTGGTACACTGATGTTCAGTGTCGTACACTGATGGTCAGTGTCGTACACTGATGGTCAGAGTGGTACACTGATGGTCAGAGTGGTACACTGATGGTCAGAGTGGTACACTGATGGTCAGAGTGGTACACTGATGGTCAGTGTCGTACACTGATGGTCACGGTGGTACACTGATGGTCAGTGTCGTACACTGATGGTCAGAGTGGTACACTGATGGTCAGAGTGGTACACTGATGGTCAGAGTGGTACACTGATGGTCAGAGTGGTACACTGATGGTCAGAGTGGTACACTGATGGTCAGAGTGGTACACTGATGGTCAGAGTGGTACACTGATGGTCAGAGTGGTACACTGTTGGTCAGAGTGGTACACTGATGGTCAGAGTGGTACACTGATGGTCAGAGTGGTACACTGATGGTCACGGTGGTACACTGATGGCCACAATGGTACACTGATGGTCACAGTGGCACAGAAATGGCCACAGTGCCACACAGATGACCACAGTGGCAAAGAAATGGCCACAGTGCCACACAGATGGCCACAGTGCCACACAGATGGCCACAGTGCCACACAGATGGCCACAGTGCCACACAGATGGCCACAGTGGCACACAGATGGCCACAGTGGCACACAGATGGCCACAGTGCCACACAGATGGCCACAGTGTCACACAGATGGCCACAGTGCCACACAGATGGCCACAGTGCCACACAGATGGCCACAGTGGCACACAGATGACCACAGTGGCACACAATTGGCCACAGTGGAACACAGTGCCACACAGATGGCCACTTTGCCACAGATGGCCCCAGTCACACATATGGCCACAGTGCCACACAGATGGCCACAGTGCCACACAGAGGGCCACAGTGGCACACAGATGGCCACAGTGTCACACAGATGACCACAGTGGCACACAGATGGCCACAGTGCCACACAGATGGCCACAGTGCCACACAGATGGCCACAGTGTCACACGGATGACCACAGTGGCACACAGATGGCCACAGTGCCACACAGATGGCCACAGTGCCACACAAATGGTCACAGTGGCATACAGATGGCCACAGTGCCACACAGATGGCCACAGTGCCACACAGATGGCCACAGTGTCACACAGATGACCACAGTGCCACACAGATGGCCACAGTGCCACACAGATGGCCACAGTGCCACACAAATGGCCACAGTGCCACACAGATGGTCACAGTGCCACGCAGATGGCCACAGTGCCATGCAGATGGCCCACAGTGCCACACAAATGACCACAGTGCCACACAGATGGCCACAGTGCCACACAGATGGCCACAGTGCCACACAGATGGCCACAGTGCCACACAGATGGCCACAGTGCCACACAGATGGCCACAGTGCCACACAGATGGCCACAGTGTCACACAGATGGCCACAGTGCCACACAGATGGCCACAGTGCCACACAGATGGCCACAGTGCCACACAGATGGCCACAGTGTCACACAGATGGCCACAGTGCCACACAGATGGCCACAGTGTCACACAGATGGCCACAGTGCCACACAGATGGCCACAGTGCCACACAGATGGTCACAGTGCCACGCAGATGGCCACAGTGTCATGCAGATGGCCCACAGTGCCACACAAATGGCCACAGTGCCACACAGATGGCCACAGTGCCACACAGATGGCCACAGTGTCACACAGATGGCCACAGTGCCACACAGATGGCCACAGTGCCACACAGATGGCCACAGTGTCACACAGATGGCCACAGTGTCACACAGATGGCCACAGTGCCACACAGATGGCCACAGTGTCACACAGATGGCCACAGTGTCACACAGATGGCCACAGTGCCACACAGATGGCCACAGTGTCACACAGATGGCCACAGTGCCACACAGATGGCCACAGTGTCACACAGATGGCCACAGTGCCTCACAAATGGCAACAGTGGCACACAGATGGCCACAGTGCCACACAGATGGCCACAGTGTCACACAGATGGCCACAGTGCCACACAGATGGCCACAGTGCCACACAGATGGCCACAGTGCCACACAGATGGCCACAGTGCCCCACAGATGGCCACAGTGTCACACAGATGGCCACAGTGCCACACAGATGGCCACAGTGCCACACAGATGGCCACAGTGCCACACAGATGGCCACAGTGCCACACAGATGGCCACAGTGTCACACAGATGGCCACAGTGCCACACAGATGGCCACAGTGCCACACAGATGGCCACAGTGCCCCACAGATGGCCACAGTGCCACACAGATGGCCACAGTGCCACACAGATGGCCACAGTGTCACACAGATGGCCACAGTGCCACACAGATGGCCACAGTGCCACACAGATGGCCACAGTGCCCCACAGATGGCCACAGTGCCCCACAGATGGCCACAGTGCCACACAGATGGCCACAACCATGCCCACCGTGGTTGGCTTACCCAACACCTGTATGGTAGCTGTGAGTGGAGATTCGCAGTTGTTAAAGGGTTAATTGCTGCTTGATTCATATGGTTGTTGTGGCAAGCGTTCCGTCCTGCGTCTGTACCTCTGGTTTAGCATGTATCATGGTGTTCAATATATCATCTGATTTAACCTGTGTGTCCTGTGGTTTAACCTATGTATCCTGTGGTTTAACCTATGTATCCTGTGGTTTAACTTGTGTATCCTGTGGTTTAAGCTATGTATCCTGTGATTTAACCTGTGTGTCCTGTGGTTTAAGCTATGTATTCTGTGGTTTAACCTGTGTATCCTGTGGTTTAAGCTATGTATCCTGTGGTTTAAGCTATGTATCCTGTGGTTTAACCTATGTGTCCCGTTATTGAAAAATTGAAAGCTTTATTGAAATGTATTGAAAAATAAAGCTAAAATCCAAACTTAAATATTCCTAGGCCTAGTATAGCACACATATGTACTATATTAGGCCTCAGATGGCGTGTATTAGGCCTAGGAAAGTTAGGTTAGGTTGTCTTTGCAACAGCAGGACAAAAACATTTCCATTTTGTCTAAATTCTATAGTACCGATTTCTACTTTCTAATTGTCCTGCACGTCAATATGTGTGCGATGGTCCACACATGCTGTAAGTACTACCTAAATATGATGATGGGCTGCTTAGGTCTGTATGTTGGTAGCGTGTGTGTGTGTGTGTGTGTGTGTGTGTGTGTGTGTGTGTGTGTGTGTGTGTGTGTGTGTGTGTGTGTGTGTACTCACCTAATTGTGTCTGCAGGATCGAACATTGACTCTTGGATCCCGTCTTTCGAGCATCGGTTGTTTACAGCAATGACTCCTGTCCCATTTCCCTATCATACCTGGTTTTAAAATTATGAATAGTATTTGCTTCCACAACCTGTTCCTGAAGTGCATTCCATTTTCGCACTACTCTCACGCTAAAAGAAAACTTCCTAACATCTCTGTGACTCATATGAGTTTCAAGCTTCCATCCATGTCCCCTCGTTCTGTTACTATTCCGTGTGAACATTTCGTCTATGTCCACTCTGTCAATCCCTCTGAGTATTTTATACGTTCCTATCATGTCCCCCCTCTCCCTTCTTCTTTCTAGTGTCGTAAGGCACAGTTCCCTCAGGCGCTCCTCATACCCCATCCCTCGTAGTGTGTAATTACCTAAGTGTAGTTACGGGATGAGAGCTAAGCTCGTGGTGTCCCGTCTTCCCAGCACTCTTTGTCATATAACGCTTTGAAACTACTGACGGTCTTGGCCTCCACCACCTTCTCACCTAACTTGTTCCAACCGTCTACCACTCTGTTTGCGAAAGTGAATTTTCTTATATTTCTTCGGCATCTGTGTTTAGCTAGTTTAAATCTATGACCTCTTGTTCTTAAAGTTCCAGGTCTCAGGAAGTCTTCCCTATCGATTCTATCAATTCCTGTTACTATTTTGTATGTAGTGATCATATCACCTATTTTTCTTCTGTCTTCTAGTTTTAGCATATTTAATGCCTCTAACCTCTCCTCGTAGCTCTTGCCCTTCAGTTCTGGGAGCCACCTAGTAGCATGTCTTTGCAGCTTTTCCAGTTTCTTGATGTGCTTCTTAATATATGGGATATCTTCTTCAGATTCTTAAGATATGCTTCTTAAGAAACCACACAACCGTTGCATATTCTAGCTTTGGTCTAACAAAAGTCGTGAACAATTTCTTTAGTATTTCGCTTGTGTGTGTGTGTGTGTGTGTGTGTGTGTGTGTGTGTGTGTGTGTGTGTGTGTGTGTGTGTGTGTGTGTGTGTGCGCGCGCGCGCGCGTGTGTGTGTGCGCGTGTGTGTGTGTGTTGCGTGATTGATAATTTGTGCGTAGCGATGGTGGAGGAGGGAGCGTGTTGGGTGTGGTTGAGGGCGCTAGTGTGAGTGAGGTAGTGTGCGTGCGGGAGGCGGAAGTGTGTGTGTGTGTGTGTGAAGAGTGAAGGTGGTGTCCCCAGTAGTAGTGGTCTTCCCCTGCCAGGCGGGGGTCAAGGCCCCTCCGCTCTCACCCCTCCACTGCTCCACTTCCCTCCACACAACAAAGAAAAATAAATTTAAGCATGGAGATCGAAGAAATAGAGCAGTCAGACGCTGAAGCCATCATACGAGTCTGAGGAAATGGAATTGGAACAGAAAGCTATTCAAGAGATAAAGAAAAATACAAAATATTTTTTCACATATGCGAAATAAAAAAAAACTCCAACAGTATTGGGCCTTTGCTTACAACTGAAAGTTCGTACACAGAGGACAAGAAAGAAATTAGTGAAATTCTAAAAGTATGAGGCTATGTTTAGCACACCAATAAACAACATGAAAGTTGAGGAGCCAGACAGTCTCTTTATGAATGACACGCAAACTGCAGATAATATAGCCGATATTAACACTTAACTCAGAGCAGTGTAACTATCAACAGGTCACAGTGTAACCTCGGACTCTGAAAGATAAGTTGACAATATGCCCATGCACTTAGCACCTGGTCCTGACTCGTGGAATTAAATATTCACAAAGAATTTTAAAGTATCAGTAGAAGAAAAACATAATGCAGATGTTGTATACACAGACTTTGCAAAAGCTTTCGACAAGTGTGACCATGGAGTGATAACCCATAAAATGAGATCAATAGGAATAACGGGTAAAGTGGGGCATTGGATTTTCAACTTTCTGTCAAACAGAATGCAGAGTGACGGTCAGTGAAGTAAGATCAAGCCCAGGAGTGCAGTAAAAAGCTCTGTACCCCAGGGCACAGTCCTGGCACCGCTGCTATTTCTCATTCTTATCTCTGATATAGACAAAAATACTAGTCACAGCTTCGTGTCATCCTTTGCAGATGATGCAAAAATCAGCATGAAAATTTCGTCTGTGGAAAACACATAAAAACTACAGGCAGATAAGATATTAATAAAGTCTTCGATTGGGCAACGGGAAAATACATGATGTTTAACAGTGATAAGTTCCAGGTACTGAGGTATGGCGGAAACGGGGAAGTTAAACGAAACACAGGGTACAGGACACAATCAGACCTACTCATAGAAGGAAAGCAACATGTAAAAGATCTGGGAATTATGATGTCTGACGACCTGACATTTAGTGAACATGACCGAGCAAATATAGCGGCGGCCAGGAACATGACAGGATGGATTATGAGAACGTTCCATGGGACCCACAGCAATGCTAATCATGTTTAAATCACTGGTGGTGTCCCGTCTTGAGTATTGCTCGGTACTCACTTCCCCTTTCAGAGCGGGAGAGATCTCTGAATTAGAAGGAATACAGAGAACATATACGGCACGCATAGAAACGATAAAACATCTAAATTATTGGGACCGTCTCAAAGCTCTCAAAATGTACTCTCTGGAAAGGAGACGAGAAAGGTGTCAAATAATATATACATGGAAGATACTGGCGGGCCAGGTCCCTAATTTGTACAGCAGAATAACAACATACTGGAGCGCAAGATACGGAAGGAAATGCAGAACAGAACCAGTGAGGAGTAGAGGTGCCATAGGCACAGTCAGAGAACACTGTCTGAACATCAGAGGTCCACAGCTGTTCAACACCCTCCCAGCAAGCATTAGAAATATTGCTGGAACAAAGGTGGATGTATTCAAGAGGCACTTAGACAGGTTCTTGCAAGAAGTGCCGGACCAACCGGGCTGTAGTGGATATGGACCAAGTTATCACAAGTGGAGCCTGGCCTTAGGCCGGGCTCGGGGAGTAGAAGAACTTTCGAAACCCTCTCCAGGTATGTTGTCAGCCCTCCGCTGTCAGCCCTCCGCTGTCAGCCCTCCGCTGTCAGACCACCCCTGTCAGACCTCCGCTGTCAGCCCTCCGCTGTCAGACCTCCGCTGTCAGACCTCCGCTGTCAGCCCTCCGCTGTCAGACCACCCCTGTCAGACCACCCCTGTCAGACCTCCGCTGTCAACCCTCCGCTGTCAGACCTCCGCTGTTAACCCTCCGCTGTCAGACCTCTGCTGTCAACCCTCCGCTGTCAACCCTCCAATGTCAGACCTCTGCTGTCAACCCTCCGCTGTGAGCCCTCCACTGTCAACCCTCCGCTGTCAGACCTCCACTGTCAACCCTCCGCTGTCAGACCTCCACTGTCAACCCTCCGCTGTGAGCCCTCCACTGTCAACCCTCCGCTGTCAGACCTCCACTGTCAACCCTCCGCTGTGAGCCCTCCACTGTCAACCCCTCCGCTGTCAGGCCCCCGCTGTCAACCCTCCAGTGACGTATACTTTAAAGTCTACCTCATATATAAGTTAGTGTACTTTACCTACCCACAGTTTACCAGGAAGACAGCGGTATACACCTGAGGGGAATTCTTGGGAGTGTGTTGACTCCACCACCCCCCTCCCCCCTCTCCCTCCCTCCCCCAAAAAATCTAATCGCGATTTCCTCGCCCAAGCCAGAATTATATTCCTGATTGTACTGCGTTGGGTACCCTGATCCAGCCAACTGTTTCATTTGGCATGTTGCAAGGTCACGAGGTCACCTCATTGCTGCTCGCCCCTGGTCTTCTCCTCTACTTATGGTGGGGGGGGGGGAGTAGAGTTTTTTTATTTTTTTTATTAGTGGAGAGGAGGAGGAAGGGAGGCCGGGCTCGGGGTGGGGGGAGGGGATGGGGACTGGGAGTGGGGGGGAAGGAATAACATAGTGGGGGTTTAATCTCGGAAATGGGGCGCCGGGGGAATGGGGTTGCATGGGGGGGAGGTGGTGGTGGAGGGGAGACAGGAGGTAGTTTAGACAAAGGGTTCTGGGGGTGACATGGGGGGGGAAGGAAACTATCAGGGGGAAACACCAAGTCATTACGACTATAGAGCACTTGGAAGGGGTCAGGATAAGAATTTAGGATGTGACGGAAGATAAGGAATGGTGCCCAACCACTTGGACATTCGGGGATTGAACACCGACCTGCATGAAGCGAGACCGTCACTCTACCGTCCAGCCCAAGAAGTTGGGCGAGACGCCAGGAAAAGCGGGACAAAGTCCCATAGCGGTTAGAAAACGGTGAGAGGGCGACAGAGGGTAATATAAAGGAATAAGGATAGCAGAATTATAGGGAATTCTATTATTATATACAATTATATAATCGTGTCAGACGGCAGCCTAGACCAAGGGGAAGACCAACACTATAAAAACTAAGACACACGACTACATGGGGTGTCTAGGGGCTTAGGCTTAAGGTGTTGAGCCTCCCTGCCAAGACAGGCTGGTACACCGTGTCTCTCCTCTACCTCCAGTTTACCTTCCTTCTGGTAGCTTGAGTTTACCTTCATTGCAACGGCATTTGGTTTACCTTGGGACTAGGCCTATTTTGAGCTTGCAACTGCCTGGAGGTTTTTAATCAAGCTAACCTTTAGGCCTAGGATCACCAGACTCATGTGGTCCACCACAACACCCATGTGGTCCACCACAACACTCATGTGGTCCACCACAACACCCATGTGGTCCACCACAACACTCACGTGGTCCACCACAACACCCATGTGGTCCACCACAACACTCATGTGGTCCACCACAACACCCATGTGGTCCACCATAACACTCATGTGGTCCACCACAACACCCATGTGGTCCACCATAACACCCATGTGGTCCACCACAACACTCATGTGGTCCACCACAACACCCATGTGGTCCACCATAACACCCATGTGGTCCACCACAACACTCATGTGGTCCACCACAACACTCATGTGGTCCACCACAACACCCATGTGGTCCACCACAACACTCATGTGGTCCACCACAACACTCATGTGGTCCACCACAACACCCATGTGGTCCACCACAACACTCATGTGGTCCACCACAACACTCATGTGGTCCACCACAACACCCATGTGGTCCACCACAACACCCATGTGGTCCACCACAACACCCATGTGGTCCACCACAACACCCATGTGGTCCACCACAACACTCATGTGGTCCACCGCAACACCCATGTGGACCACCACAACACTCATGTGGTCCACCACAACACCCATGTGGTCCACCACAACACCCATGTGGACCACCACAACACTCATGTGGTCCACCACAACACTCATGTGGTCCACCACAACACCCATGTGGTCCACCACAACACTCATGTGGTCCACCACAACACCCATGTGGTCCACCACAACACCCATGTGGTCCACCACAACACTCATGTGGCCCACCACAACACCCATGTGGTCCACCACAACACCCATGTGGTCCACCGCAACACCCATGTGGACCACCACAACACTCATGTGGACCACCACAACACCCATGTGGTCCACCACAACACCCATGTGGTCCACCATAACACCCATGTGGTCCACCACAACACCCATGTGGACCACCACAACACTCATGTGGTCCACCACAACATCCATGTGGTCCACCACAACACCCATGTGGACCACCACAACACCCATGTGGACCACCACAACACCCATGTGGTCCACCACAACACCCATGTGGTCCACCGCAGCACCCATGTGGACCACCACAACACTCATGTGGTCCACCGCAACACCCATGTGGTCCACCACAACACCCCTGTGGCCCACCACAACACCCATGTGGACCACCACGACACCCATGTGGTCCACCACAACACCCATGTGGCCCACCACAACACCCATGTGGTCCACCACAACACCCATGTGGTCCACCATAACACCCCTGTGGCCCACCACAACACCCATGTGGTCCACCACAACGCCCATGTGGTCCACCACGACACCCATGTGGTCCACCATAACACCCCTGTGGCCCACCACAACACCCATGTGGTCCACCACAACACCCCTGTGGCCCACCACAACACCCATGTGGACCACCACGACACCCATGTGGTCCACCACAACACCCATGTGGCCCACCACAACACCCATGTGGTCCACCACAACACCCATGTGGTCCACCATAACACCCCTGTGGCCCACCACAACACCCATGTGGTCCACCATAACACCCCTGTGGCCCACCACAACGCCCATGTGGTCCACCACAACACCCATGTGGTCCACCATAACACCCCTGTGGCCCACCACAACGCCCATGTGGTCCACCACAACACCCATGTGGTCCACCATAACACCCCTGTGGCCCACCACAACACCCATGTGGTCCACCACAACACCCATGTGGTCCACCATAACACCCCTGTGGCCCACCACAACACCCATGTGGTCCACTACAACACCCCTGTGGACCACCACAACACCCCTGTGGCCCACCACAACACCCATGTGGTCCACCACAACACCCATGTGGTCCACTACAACACCCATGTGGACCACCACAACACCCCTGTGGCCCACCACAACAACCATGTGGTCCACCACAACACCCATGTGGTCCACCACAACACCCCTGTGGTCCACCACAACACCCCTGTGGTCCACCACAACACTCATGTGGTCCACCACAACACCCATGTGGACCACCACAACACCCCTGTGGTCCACCACAACACCCCTGTGGTCCACCACAACACTCATGTGGTCCACCACAACACCCATGTGGTCCACCACAACACTCATGTGGACCACCATAACACCCATGTGGTCCACCACAACACCCCTGTGGCCCACCACAACACCCATGTGGCCCACCACAACACCCCTGTGGCCCACCACAACACCCATGTGGTCCACCACAACACCCCTGTGGCCCACCACGAACACCCATGTGGCCCACCACAACACCCATGTGGTCCACCATAACAGCCCCTGTGGCCCACCACAACACCCATGTGGTCCACCACAACACCCCTGTGGCCCACCACAACGCCCACCCACCACAGAAGGGTAGACAGGGTCTCCACTATACTCCCTGGTGTCAGACAATCTCCAGACGACACTTCCGGTATTAATGGCCCCATATTAATAATGTCACGCCCCCGGCCCCCCCCCCCGGGACACAAAGTGTATGGTGGACCAGGTGCGTATATTTGCGTAATAAGGGGATCCCTTCAAATATTAGCTTGTGGGTGTGTGTGTGGGGGGGGGGCGTGATGGGCAAGTTTCCTTTCTGTAGTGTGGTGTCAGGAAGCATGTTAGGGTTATCTAGGCCTCCATAGGTATGATGAGCCCATGATGCAACCCACAACAGTTGCCTAACTCCAATTTGCCTCTTTACTGCTAGGTGGACAGAGGTATCATGGGAAAGGGAACGTGCCCAACCGTCTCTATGCCGCTCGGGGATCAAAGCCGGGAACCTCGCTTGTGAGTGGGGGACGCAGACCATTACGCTACAGCCTCCACAATGGTGAAATAGTTTTTACCCTCACATTATGTAGCAGATTAGAGTAGATAGGTGGCGTTATCTTGAAGAGTGATCTAATGGGTGTTATCGGCGGTGTGATCGCCGTCCTGTCACGAGGCGGTAGTTAACTGGGGACGGCAGGAAGCTCTAGTTGTTGTGCTACTGTACCTGGAGCATACCTGGGGAGGGGTTCCAGAGTTCTTCTACTCCCAGAGCCTGGCCTGAGGCCAGGCTCCACTTGTGATAACTTGGTCCAACAGACTGTTGCTTGGAGCGGCCCGCAGGCCCACATATCCACTTACAGCCTTGTTGGTCCGGCACTTCTTGCAAGAACTTATCTAAGTGCCTCATGAAGACATCCACCTTTATTCCAGCAATATTTCTAATGCTTGCTGGGAGGGTGTTGAACAGCTGTGGACCTCTGATGTTCAGTGTTCTCTGAGTGTACCTGTGAGTCTTCCTGCATCACGTAACTCATAAATATATGTGTACTGGCACGGTATTGATAATGATAATACACAAACGTAACAACGGTGAAATAAATTTAACAACGCAACGATGAGACAAAAATGGTTTAAACAGTCTCTGGAAGAGTACTGATATCCAAGGTCAGCGTTTAGATAAAGAAAATGGGAATTAAATTACACATCCATGAAACTGGGCTGAAAATTTGATCAAATTGGTGTAGTTAAGGTGGGAATTGGGAGCGTGCAAATAGTGTCTAAAGACGGAAGTGAGACTTGACGGTGATTAAACTTTAATTGAGACAGGATAAACGGTGAGGGGGGGGGGGCTATTCCCCCCATAAGTATGGAGTGTGTGTTGGGGGAATCATTCATAGAGAATGGATTAGCAGGAAACACTGAAGGATGGGGGGAGACTCAAGGGAATTGGAAAAACGAAGACTTCATGTTTGCCTCGCGCTAGTTAGCTATTATGAACACGGGAGTACAGTTGTGTACAACGTACAAAGTGCTTCTTTAAGTATGAGGTTTGAGAGAATATTGAATCACTTACAAGACAGCAGAGCACACGAGGAGATGGACTCTCTTGTACGTGTCACATTGGAAACATTTGACTCAGTGTTTACAAATTTGGGAGGATAACCGCGTGCCACAGACGTAGTCTAGGTTATGACTAGGTTATCCCAGCCTTAGGCGAGGTTATCCCAGCCTTAGGCTAAGTTATCCCAGCCTTAGACTAGGTTATCCCAGCCTTAGGCTAGGTTATCCCAGCCTTAGGCTAAGTTATCCCAGCCTTAGACTAGGTTATAGCTAATACGATGTGTATACTTTATACGTACAAATATGGGTGGTATTCCCCCACTAAAGTTCACTATTTTATTCTATTAAGTTTGTCATAGTCCGGGAAGGTAGGAGACAACTAGACCTAAACTTTCCTAGGCCTAGTATAACACGTGTGTGTACTAAATGAGTTCCAAGATGACCTATATTAGGATTAGGCTTGCTTATTTGAGCCTAGGACAGGTTAGATTGTGTAACTAATGTTCCTCTTTTTTAGCAGGTCATTTGTGGGATTCCAGTAGTATGAAACGTGAATCGTTTTAGGTACAGCAGTCCATTTTTATACGTTCTACCAGTACTTGTTGTAAGTATGTACAGTAGGAGCATTTTAGAGGGTGTTTTGTGAGGGAGGAGTGTAGGCGGGCGGGGCGGGGGGGGGGGGGGGTCAGGAGGCACAAAGGTGAGGTAATGAAAGGGAGCTGTGTGTGTCAACACTGTTTGGGATGACACGAGTGTGTGTGGGGGAAGAGGAGGGGGACCCAGAGTGTGGAGGCTTGTGTGTGGATGGATGTCCCCCCCCCATATATCTCTCTCTCTCTCTCTTCTCTCTCTCTCTCTCTCTCTCTCTCTCTCTCTCTCTCTCTCTCTCTCTCTCTCTCTCTCTCTCTCTCTCTCTCTCTCTCTCTCTCTCTCTCTCTCTCAGTCAACTACAATGAATGGAGGGAAATAACTTTGTTTCGGATGAGGCAGCCTTGGCTCCTGGGAAGAAGCGGCAGGAACTTCCTCAGAGGTTTGTGTTGTAGGTTCCTGGAGACACCACACCTGCTTGACGGGGTTCTGGGAGTTCCTCTACTCCCTCCAGCCCAGCCCGAGGCCAGGTACTTCCAATATCTTGTGCGTCATTCAATCTTTCTTCCTCTCATGCACACGAACTGTAAAACTCAGTCAACAAATGCAGATGTTGTCAAAGTCCCTAAACACTTGAACATAAGAATCAAGGAAACTGCAGAAGGCCTATTGGCCCATATGAGGCAGCTCTTATTTACATCCACAGTTCACGTAACAAATAAATAATTTTTTTGAATTAATTAAGAGTTGTTAAGAGTTAATTAAGAGTTGTTAAGAGTTAAGAGTTAATTAAGAGTTAAGAGTTCAATAAACTTTGTGTAAAATTTTAATGTGAACCAAACGGTAAAGTGACCTAACAGCCGTGTATTGTTCCTTATGTCTGCCTAATATAGGTCAAATTAGGTCAGAATAAAGTAAACAACATTGGTGTAATTTGATTACATGCAGGAAAATTTAAGCTCTTAGGAAAACGTAAATATTTTAGTTTACGTCGGTATATGTAGTATAGTCCTTCATCGTGGGTATATGTAGTATAGTCCTCATCGTGGGTATATGTAGTATAGTCCTCATCGTGGGTATATGTAGTATAGTCCTCATCGTGGGTATATGTAGTATAGTCCTCATCGTGGGTATATGTAGTATAGTCCTCATCGTGGGTATATGTAGTATAGTCCTCATCGTGGGTATATGTAGTATAGTCCTCATCGTGGGTATATGTAGTATAGTCCTCATCGTGGGTATATGTAGTATAGTCCTCATCGTGGGTATATGTAGTATAGTCCTCATCGTGGGTATATGTAGTATAGTCCTCATCGTGGGTATATGTAGTATAGTCTTCATCGTGGGTATATGTAGTATAGTCTTCATCGTGGGTATATGTAGTATAGTCTTCATCGTGGGTATATGTAGTATAGTCCTCATCGTGGGTATATGTAGTATAGTCCTCATCGTGGGTATATGTAGTATAGTCCTCATCGTGGGTATATGTAGTATAGTCCTTCATCGTGGGTATATGTAGTATAGTCCTTCATCGTGGGTATATGTAGTATAGTCTTCATCGTGGGTATATGTAGTATAGTCCTCATCGTGGGTATATGTAGTGTAGTCCTCATCGTGGGTATATGTAGTATAGTCTTCATCGTGGGTATATGTAGTATAGTCTTCATCGTGGGTATATGTAGTATAGTCTTCATCGTGGGTATATGTAGTATAGTCTTCATCGTGGGTATATGTAGTATAGTCCTCATCGTGGGTATATGTAGTATAGTCCTCATCGTGGGTATATGTAGTATAGTCCTCATCGTGGGTATATGTAGTATAGTCCTCATCGTGGGTATATGTAGTATAGTCTTCATCGTGGGTATATGTAGTATAGTCTTCATCGTGGGTATATGTAGTATAGTCTTCATCGTGGGTATATGTAGTATAGTCTTCATCGTGGGTATATGTAGTATAGTCCTCATCGTGGGTATATGTAGTATAGTCCTCATCGTGGGTATATGTAGTATAGTCTTCATCGTGGGTATATGTAGTATAGTCTTCATCGTGGGTATATGTAGTATAGTCCTCATCGTGGGTATATGTAGTATAGTCCTCATCGTGGGTATATGTAGTATAGTCCTCATCGTGGGTATATGTAGTATAGTCCTTCATCGTGGGTATATGTAGTATAGTCCTCATCGTGGGTATATGTAGTATAGTCCTCATCGTGGGTATATGTAGTATAGTCCTCATCGTGGGTATATGTAGTATAGTCCTTCATCGTGGGTATATGTAGTATAGTCCTCATCGTGGGTATATGTAGTATAGTCCTCATCGTGGGTATATGTAGTATAGTCCTCATCGTGG
Source organism: Procambarus clarkii (assembly GCF_040958095.1). Taxonomy (NCBI): domain Eukaryota; kingdom Metazoa; phylum Arthropoda; class Malacostraca; order Decapoda; family Cambaridae; genus Procambarus; species Procambarus clarkii. The sequence continues at coordinate 22,960,147 of NC_091189.1, forward strand.
GTATATGTAGTATAGTCTTCATCGTGGGTATATGTAGTATAGTCCTCATCGTGGGTATATGTAGTATAGTCCTCATCGTGGGTATATGTAGTATAGTCCTCATCGTGGGTATATGTAGTATAGTCCTTCATCGTGGGTATATGTAGTATAGTCCTCATCGTGGGTATATGTAGTATAGTCTTCATCGTGGGTATATGTAGTATAGTCCTTCATCGTGGGTATATGTAGTATAGTCCTCATCGTGGGTATATGTAGTATAGTCTTCATCGTGGGTATATGTAGTATAGTCTTCATCGTGGGTATATGTAGTATAGTCCTCATCGTGGGTATATGTAGTATAGTCCTCATCGTGGGTATATGTAGTATAGTCTTCATCGTGGGTATATGTAGTATAGTCCTCATCGTGGGTATATGTAGTATAGTCTTCATCGTGGGTATATGTAGTATAGTCTTCATCGTGGGTATATGTAGTATAGTCCTCATCGTGGGTATATGTAGTATAGTCTTCATCGTGGGTATATGTAGTATAGTCCTCATCGTGGGTATATGTAGTATAGTCTTCATCGTGGGTATATGTAGTATAGTCTTCATCGTGGGTATAGTAGTATAGTCCTCATCGTGGGTATATGTAGTATAGTCCTCATCGTGGGTATATGTAGTATAGTCCTCATCGTGGGTATATGTAGTATAGTCTTCATCGTGGGTATATGTAGTATAGTCTTCATCGTGGGTATATGTAGTATAGTCTTCATCGTGGGTATATGTAGTATAGTCCTCATCGTGGGTATATGTAGTATAGTCCTCATCGTGGGTATATGTAGTATAGTCCTCATCGTGGGTATATGTAGTATAGTCTTCATCGTGGGTATATGTAGTATAGTCTTCATCGTGGGTATATGTAGTATAGTCTTCATCGTGGGTATATATAGTATAGTCCTCATCGTGGGTATATGTGGTATAGTCCTCATCGTGGGTATATGTAGTATAGTCCTCATCGTGGGTATATGTAGTATAGTCCTCATCGTGGGTATATGTAGTATAGTCCTCATCGTGGGTATATGTAGTATAGTCTTCATCGTGGGTATATGTAGTATAGTCCTCATCGTGGGTATATGTAGTATAGTCCTCATCGTGGGTATATGTAGTATAGTCCTCATCGTGGGTATATGTAGTATAGTCCTCATCGTGGGTATATGTAGTATAGTCTTCATCGTGGGTATATGTAGTATAGTCTTCATCGTGGGTATATGTAGTATAGTCCTCATCGTGGGTATATGTAGTATAGTCCTCATCGTGGGTATATGTAGTATAGTCTTCATCGTGGGTATATGTAGTATAGTCTTCATCGTGGGTATATGTAGTATAGTCCTCATCGTGGGTATATGTAGTATAGTCCTCATCGTGGGTATATGTAGTATAGTCCTCATCGTGGGTATATGTAGTATAGTCCTCATCGTGGGTATATGTAGTATAGTCCTCATCGTGGGTATATGTAGTATAGTCCTCATCGTGGGTATATGTAGTATAGTCCTCATCGTGGGTATATGTAGTATAGTCCTCATCGTGGGTATATGTAGTATAGTCTTCATCGTGGGTATATGTAGTATAGTCCTCATCGTGGGTATATGTAGTATAGTCCTCATCGTGGGTATATGTAGTATAGTCCTCATCGTGGGTATATGTAGTATAGTCCACATCGTGGGTATATGTAGTATAGTCCTCATCGTGGGTATATGTAGTATAGTCCTCATCGTGGGTATATGTAGTATAGTCCTCATCGTGGGTATATGTAGTATAGTCCTCATCGTGGGTATATGTAGTATAGTCCTCATCGTGGGTATATGTAGTATAGTCCTCATCGTGGATATATGTAGTTTAGTCCTCATCGTGGGTATATGTAGTATAGTCCTCATCGTGGGTATATGTAGTATAGTCCTCATCGTGGGTATATGTAGTATAGTCCTCATCGTGGGTATATGTAGTATAGTCCTCATCGTGGGTATATGTAGTATAGTCCTCATCGTGGGTATATGTAGTATAGTCCTTCATCGTGGGTATATGTAGTATAGTCCTCATCGTGGGTATATGTAGTATAGTCCTCATCGTGGGTATATGTAGTATAGTCTTCATCGTGGGTATATGTAGTATAGTCCTCATCGTGGGTATATGTAGTATAGTCCTCATCGTGGGTATATGTAGTATAGTCCTCATCGTGGGTATATGTAGTATAGTCCTCATCGTGGGTATATGTAGTATAGTCCTCATCGTGGGTATATGTAGTATAGTCCTCATCGTGGGTATATGTAGTATAGTCCTCATCGTGGGTATATGTAGTATAGTCTTCATCGTGGGTATATGTAGTATAGTCCCTCATCGTGGGTATATGTAGTATAGTCCTCATCGTGGGTATATGTAGTATAGTCTTCATCGTGGGTATATGTAGTATAGTCCTCATCGTGGGTATATGTAGTATAGTCCTCATCGTGGGTATATGTAGTATAGTCCTCATCGTGGGTATATGTAGTATAGTCCTCATCGTGGGTATATGTAGTATAGTCCTCATCGTGGGTATATGTAGTATAGTCTTCATCGTGGGTATATGTAGTATAGTCCTCATCGTGGGTATATGTAGTATAGTCCTCATCGTGGGTATATGTAGTATAGTCCTCATCGTGGGTATATGTAGTATAGTCCTCATCGTGGGTATATGTAGTATAGTCCTCATCGTGGGTATATGTAGTATAGTCCTCATCGTGGGTATATGTAGTATAGTCCTCATCGTGGGTATATGTAGTATAGTCCTTCATCGTGGGTATATGTAGTATAGTCCTCATCGTGGGTATATGTAGTATAGTCCTCATCGTGGGTATATGTAGTATAGTCCTCATCGTGGGTATATGTAGTATAGTCCTCATCGTGGGTATATGTAGTATAGTCCTCATCGTGGGTATATGTAGTATAGTCCTCATCGTGGGTATATGTAGTATAGTCCTCATCGTGGGTATATGTAGTATAGTCCTCATCGTGGGTATATGTAGTATAGTCTTCATCGTGGGTATATGTAGTATAGTCCTCATCGTGGGTATATGTAGTATAGTCCTCATCGTGGGTATATGTAGTATAGTCCTCATCGTGGGTATATGTAGTATAGTCCTCATCGTGGGTATATGTAGTATAGTCCTCATCGTGGGTATATGTAGTATAGTCCTCATCGTGGGTATATGTAGTATAGTCCTCATCGTGGGTATATGTAGTATAGTCCTCATCGTGGGTATATGTAGTATAGTCCTCATCGTGGGTATATGTAGTATAGTCCTCATCGTGGGTATATGTAGTATAGTCCTCATCGTGGGTATATGTAGTATAGTCTTCATCGTGGGTATATGTAGTATAGTCCTCATCGTGGGTATATGTAGTATAGTCCTCATCGTGGGTATATGTAGTATAGTCCTCATCGTGGGTATATGTAGTATAGTCTTCATCGTGGGTATATGTAGTATAGTCTTCATCGTGGGTATATGTAGTGTAGTCCTCATCGTGGGTATATGTAGTATAGTCTTCATCGTGGGTATATGTAGTATAGTCTTCATCGTGGGTATATGTAGTATAGTCTTCATCGTGGGTATATGTAGTATAGTCTTCATCGTGGGTATATGTAGTGTAGTCCTCATCGTGGGTATATGTAGTATAGTCCTCATCGTGGGTATATGTAGTATAGTCTTCATCGTGGGTATATGTAGTATAGTCTTCATCGTGGGTATATGTAGTATAGTCTTCATCGTGGGTATATGTAGTGTAGTCCTCATCGTGGGTATATGTAGTATAGTCTTCATCGTGGGTATATGTAGTATAGTCTTCATCGTGGGTATATGTAGTATAGTCTTCATCGTGGGTATATGTAGTATAGTCTTCATCGTGGGTATATGTAGTATAGTCCTCATCGTGGGTATATGTAGTATAGTCTTCATCGTGGGTATATGTAGTGTAGTCCTCATCGTGGGTATATGTAGTATAGTCCTCATCGTGGGTATATGTAGTATAGTCTTCATCGTGGGTATATGTAGTATAGTCCTCATCGTGGGTATATGTACTATAGTCCTCATCGTTACTATAAGTACTACCAGCACAGGAGGCTGGACTCATATATGTATACAAGAAAATCACAGTGAAATAGTAAACTAGTTTCGAGTACTTTCGTGACGTCATTAGGACGAGGGTGTGGAGCCAGCCAGGGGTCAAGACAGTGAGGACCACTAACATATACCTGCTTGATGGGGCTCTGGGCCTCCTTGTGATAACTTGATCCACCAGGCTGTTGCTTGGAGCGGCCCGCAGGCCCACATACCCACCACAGACTGGTTGGTCCGCCACTCCTTGAAGAAAACTATCTAGTTTTCTCTTGAAGATGTCGACGGTTCGTCCTAACATGATGGTACTTAGGACAACTATTTGGTCCAACATACAGGTGTGTGATGCTGGACACTTAGAATTTACTTACGTTTACACTTACACACTTACGTTTTACACTTGACGTTTGACACTTACGTTTTGTACTTCTGATATAGCCCAAAAGCTATTCTAGAAAATGGTAAATATAACTAAAGAGTCTACTCTAACCAGTCCAGGCTATCCTAGGCCTAATGCTTTCTATGTTAGACCTAATATAGTATATATATATATATATATATATATATATATATATATATATATATATATATATATATATATATATATATATATATATATATATATACACTATAATATTCCTTGGAATGCTTAAGTTTGGATATAGCTTTTTTCTCGACTTTATGATGTTAATAGTAGAAAGTGTTAACTTTTTGTATCATTGTCGGAGGATGGCTGCAAGTATCACATATTAATGGGAAATTAACGAGCAGAAACAATTGAAAATTCACACATCCATCCGTCCGTCACAGAGCAACTTGTATAAAGGTTAATCACACTTGTAATGATTGATGGAGCCACATGTGTAGCGGGTGCTGGGCATTGTCTCTCCCCCTCACAACCCTCAGTGGTATTAAATTACCCCTCTGTGGCCCCCTCTAACAGCCTGGTCTAAACCATCTGTGGCCCCTCTAACAGCCTGGTCTAAACCATCTGTGGCCCCCTCTAACAGCCTGGTCTAAACCACCATCTGTGGCCCCTCTAACAGCCTGGTCTAAACCATCTGTGGCCCCTCTAACAGCCTGGTCTAAACCACCATCTGTGGCCCCTCTAACAGCCTGGTCTAAACCATCTGTGGCCCCTCTAACAGCCTGGTCTAAACCATCTGTGGCCCCTCTAACAGCCTGGTCTAAACCACCATCTGTGGCCCCTCTAACAGCCTGGTCTAAACCATCTGTGGCCCCTCTAACAGCCTGGTCTAAACCATCTGTGGCCCCTCTAACAGCCTGGTCTAAACCACCATCTGTGGAACCACATCATGGCATGCAGGGATCGTGGATGACAAGATCATGTCATCCACGGGCTCATAATTGACAGGCCTAGTAGTCACTTTTGGGGAAATAATAAATAAATTTTTACTGGTGCAATATGTGGTCCAGGAATGAACGATATTATACCACGTAGCGTTGTGTACAGGGACAAACTTGTGTACCATGATGACTGGCGGGCAAGTTTGGATGGAGCTGTGTTTGTGTGCGGAGTGTGTACTCACCTAATTGTGCTTGCGGGGGTTGAATTCTGGCTCTTTGGTCCCGCCTCTCAACCGTCAATCAACTGGTGTGCAGGTTCCTGAGCCTACTGGGCTCTATCATATCTACACTTGAAACTGTGTATGGAGTCAGCCTCCACCACATCACTTCCTAATTGTGTGTGTGTGTGTGTGTTTACTAGTTGTGTTTTTACGGGGGTTGAGCTTTGCTCTTTCGGCCCGCCTCTCAATTGTCAATCAACTGTTTACTATTTTTTTTTTCCACACACCACACACACACACACACACACACCAGGAAGCAGACCGTGACAGCTGACTAACTCCCAGGTACCTATTTACTGCTAGGTAACAGGGGCATTCAGGGTGAAAGAAACTTTGCCCATTTGTTTCTGCCTCGTGCGGGAATCGAACCCGCGCCACCTGTGTGTGTGTGTGTGTGTGTGTGTGTGTGTGTGTGTGTGTGTGTGTGTGTGTGTGTGTGTGTGTGTGTGTGTGTGTGTGTGTGTATGTGTGTGTGTGTGTGTGTGTGTGTATGTGTGTGTGTATGTGTGTGTGTGGGGAGCCGCTTCAGTCCTGACGAGAAAAGTTTGAAGTGTGTTGGGCCTTTGGTCTGTTTGGGACACACGGTAAGCGAGTTATTCCTTTATTTTTTATGTCCGGCCATTATCCCTCCTCTCCTCTTCTGCCTATCTGTGTCTTCTCTTCCTCTCTCCGTCTCCCTCATTCCCTCACATTACATTATTACTCATCAATTCGTCGCGGCGACATAGAGATCTCAGTATTTTTGTATCATGCAATTCACACTGGATAATACAGTTCTGTATTAAAGCTCCAGCTTGACTGAAAAGCGCGTTACAGACCAGTTACTGCGGCCGCTGACGTGAAGGTTACGACCTCCATGTTGAATATGTACCTGAAGCAGGTTTCCAGAGTTCCACTAGTACAAACCTGGCCTGGATCCTGGTTGTCGGGGACCCCAGTATGTTGTTGGGGACCCCAGTATGTTGTTGGGGACCCCAGTATGTTGTTGGGGACCCCAGTATGTTGTTGGGGACCCCAGTATGTTGTTGGGGACTCCAGTATGTTGTTGGGGACTCCAGTATGTTGTTGGGGACCCCAGTATGTTGTTGGGGACTCCAGTATGTTGTTGGGGACTCCAGTATGTTGTTGGGGACCCCAGTATGTTGTTGGGGACTCCAGTATGTTGTTGGGGACCCCAGTATGTTGTCGGGGACCCCAGTATGTTATCGGGGACCCCAGTATGTTGTCGGGGACCCCAGTATGTTATCGGGGACCCCAGTATGTTATCGGGGACCCCAGTATGTTGTCGGGGACCCCAGTATGTTATCGGGGACCCCAGTATGTTGTCGGGGACCCCAGTATGTTATCGGGGACCCCAGTATGTTGTCGGGGACCCCAGTATGTTATCGGGGACCCCAGTATGTTATCGGGGACCCCAGTATGTTGTCGGGGACCCCAGTATGTGGTCGGGGACCCCAGTATGTTGTCGGGGACCCCAGTATGTTGTCGGGGACCCCAGTATGTTATCGGGGACCCCAGTATGTTATCGGGGACCCCAGTATGTTATCGGGGACCCCAGTATGTTGTCGGGGACCCCAGTATGTTATCGGGGAGCCCAGTATGTGGTCGGGGAGCCCAGTATGTGGTGGGGAGCCCAGTATGTGGTCGGGGAGCCCAGAATGGGAGACTACCAAAGCCTACAGGTAGTCTACCAAGTCTACCTTACTGACACACAACATGGCTGGTATGTTATCAGTGGTGTATAATGAAGCAGTTTGTTCCGTCTGTCTCATTGATGGTTGACCGTTGTCAGGTGTTTCCGGGGCTTAGCGTCCCCGCGGCCCGGTCGTCGACCAGGCTAACTCTCCTAACAACCTAACTATCCTAACAGGATAGGTAGGATATCCTAACTCTCCTAACAAATTGAGGATATTATTTCTATAGTCCCCCTTTGATTTTCAAATTGATGAAAAATACAGTAGAATATATATTTTGTATTCAAGAATGTTTTGGTTATCGTATGATCTATAATATATCTTTTGCCAGGGGGGGGGGGGATAGATTTAAAGTTGAATGTCTTTAACTAAATATATACAACCTAATCATAACAGGAAGGGGGTGGGGGAATTGAACCCAGCCTAGCGGGATTTGATGGATAGGCTTAGCATTTGTTTCATTACTTCCCGCCAGGGGGAAGAGAGTTAAGAGGGACCACCTTGGGCTCAGTCTGGCGGGCCAAGATTGGGGCGGGGCGGGAGGCTTCCACTGATGTGGAGGACAGAAGAAAATGTATATATGCTGGTTAGCGTTGTAAATATGTGGCCACGTCTGTGGTAGAAAAAAAACTGATGTGTTGGTGGCTGTGGTGATGGGAGCAGCCTGGCACAGTTGCTGTCTAGTGTGGGAGGATGTTGATGTCTGTCATCCTGCCTAATGATAACACAAATGTAAGAGATATCTTAAGATAGCTAGGCCATCGTGAGAGAAAAGGAATTATAACAAGCCCTAGTTAAGGCTACTGGTAGCCAGCTGTAGACTCCAAATCTTAACACTTGGCCCACCAATGTATATATTACACACACACACACGTCCTCGCGGCTGAGTTGACAACGCTCTGGAATAGTAGTCCTAAGGGCCTGGGTTCGATTCCCGGCCGATACCGAAACAAATGGGCAGTTTATTACCTGATGTCTCTGTTCACCTAGCAGTAAATTGGTACCCGGGAGTTAGCTACTACAGGCTACATCCTGGAGATGTGTATGTGTAAAAAAGAGAAACATATGTAGTAGAGAATATGAGGTCAAGAGTCAGTACCTTAAACAACCAAGGGTTAGAGAGGCGGGGTCCAAGAGCTAAGAGGTGGTGGTGCAAGTACAAATAATAAAGAGACGGAACATCACACCAACACAAGCATAGGTCCAGCCTGGCCTCAGGCCGGGCTCGGGGAGTAGAAGAACGCCAGAAACCCTCTCCAGGTATGGTCCAGGTAAGCTGGTGAGACACCACGAGCGCGGCTCTCGCCCCCCCCCCCACACTTGGGTCACCACAACCACCTAGCAACACACAACAACAACAACAACAACAACAACAACAAAGGATATGATCACTCACAAAAATCTTCAGATTTTATATTAGGTTCCCACGGACTGTTCCAACTGGTGGGTGAGGGAGCAGAGAACACGCCGCCTCGCGAGGCGTCGACCAGTTAGGACCCGCCTCGCATGGACCAATTAGGAGCCGCCTTGCATGGACCAATTAGGAGCCGCCTCGCGAGGCGTCGACCAGTTAGGAGCCGCCTCGCATGGACCAATTAGGAGCCGCCTCGCGAGGCGTCGACCAGTTAGGAGCCGCCTCGCATGGACCAATTAGGAGCCGCCTTGCATGGACCAATTAGGAGCCGCCTCGCATGGACCAATTAGGAGCCGCCTCGCATGGACCAATTAGGAGCCGCCTCGCATGGACCAATTAGGAGCCGCCTCGCATGGACCAATTAGGAGCCGCCTTGCGTGGACCAATTAGGAGCCGCCTTGCATGGACCAATTAGGAGCCGCCTTGCATGGACCAATTAGGAGCCGCCTTGCATGGACCAATTAGGAGCCGCCTCGCATGGACCAATTAGGAGCCGCCTCGCATGGACCAATTAGGAGCCGCCTTGCATGGACCAATTAGGAGCCGCCTCGCATGGACCAATTAGGAGCCGCCTCGCATGGACCAATTAGGAGCCGCCTTGCATGGACCAATTAGGAGCCTCCTCGCATGGACCAATTAGGAGCCGCCTCGCATGGACCAATTAGGAGCCGCCTTGCATGGACCAATTAGGAGCCGCCTCGCATGGACCAATTAGGAGCCGCCTCGCATGGACCAATTAGGAGCCGCCTCGCATGGACCAATTAGGAGCAGCCTCGCATGGACCAATTAGGAGCCGCCTCGCATGGACCAATTAGGAGCCGCCTCGCATGGACCAATTAGGAGCCGCCTCGCGAGGCGTCGACCAGTTAGGAGCCGCCTCGCATGGACCAATTAGGAGCCGCCTTGCATGGACCAATTAGGAGCCGCCTCGCATGGACCAATTAGGAGCCGCCTCGCGAGGCGTCGACCAGTTAGGACCCGCCTCGCATGGACCAATTAGGAGCCGCCTTGCATGGACCAATTAGGAGCCGCCTCGCATGGACCAATTAGGAGCCGCCTTGCATGGACCAATTAGGAGCCGCCTCGCATGGACCAATTAGGAGCCGCCTTGCATGGACCAATTAGGAGCCGCCTCGCATGGACCAATTAGGATCCGCCTCGCATGGACCAATTAGGAGCCGCCTCGCATGGACCAATTAGGAGCCGCCTCGCATGGACCAATTAGGAGCCGCCTTGCATGGACCAATTAGGAGCCGCCTCGCATGGACCAATTAGGATCCGCCTCGCATGGACCAATTAGGAGCCGCCTCGCATGGACCAATTAGGAGCCGCCTCGCATGGACCAATTAGGATCCGCCTCGCATGGACCAATTAGGAGCCGCCTCGCATGGACCAATTAGGAGCCGCCTCGCATGGACCAATTAGGAGCCGCCTCGCATGGACCAATTAGGAGCCGCCTCGCATGGACCAATTAGGAGCCGCCTCGCATGGACCAATTAGGAGCCGCCTTGCATGGACCAATTAGGAGCCGCCTCGCATGGACCAATTAGGAGCCGCCTCGCATGGACCAATTAGGAGTCGCCTCGCATGGACCAATTAGGATCCGCCTCGCATGGACCAATTAGGAGCCGCCTCGCATGGACCAATTAGGAGCCGCCTCGCATGGACCAATTAGGAGCCGCCTTGCATGGACCAATTAGGAGCCGCCTCGCATGGACCAATTAGGAGCCGCCTCGCATGGACCAATTAGGAGCCGCCTTGCATGGACCAATTTGGAGCCGCCTCGCATGGACCAATTAGGAGCCGCCTCGCATGGACCAATTAGGAGCCGCCTCGCATGGACCAATTAGGAGCCGCCTCGCATGGACCAATTAGGAGCCGCCTCGCATGGACCAATTAGGAGCCGCCTTGCGAGGCGTGGACCAATTAGGAGCCGCCTCGCATGGACCAATTTGGAGCCGCCTCGCATGGACCAATTAGGAGCCGCCTTGCGAGGCGTGGACCAATTTGGAGCCGCCTTGCATGGACCAATTTGGAGCCGCCTCGCATGGACCAATTAGGAGCCGCCTCGCATGGACCAATTAGGAGCCGCCTTGCATGGACCAATTTGGAGCCGCCTTGCGAGGCGTGGACCAATTAGGAGCCGCCTTGCATGGACCAATTAGGAGCCGCCTCGCATGGACCAATTTGGAGCCGCCTCGCATGGACCAATTTGGAGCCGCCTCGCATGGACCAATTTGGAGCCGCCTCGCATGGACCAATTTGGAGCCGCCTCGCATGGACCAATTAGGAGCCGCCTCGCATGGACCAATTAGGAGCCGCCTCGCATGGACCAATTAGGAGCCGCCTTGCATGGACCAATTTGGAGCCGCCTCGCATGGACCAATTAGGAGCCGCCTCGCATGGACCAATTAGGAGCCGCCTCGCATGGACCAATTAGGAGCCGCCTCGCATGGACCAATTAGGAGCCGCCTCGCATGGACCAATTAGGAGCCGCCTCGCATGGACCAATTAGGAGCCGCCTCGCATGGACCAATTAGGAGCCGCCTCGCATGGACCAATTTGGAGCCGCCTCGCATGGACCAATTAGGAGCCGCCTCGCATGGACCAATTTGGAGCCGCCTCGCATAGGGTTTCAATTATCACTAATACATGTTATTCTTAACGGATTGGTCAACTGCGTATAAAATGAGAGGCATCAGACGGGAGGACAGGAGTATGGGGCAGCCAGTCCTCGCAGGGGAAGTCTGGGCTTCCATAGGCAGATAACCAGAATATAAAAGCCTATTGATTTTTCCAGTTTAGCGAGTGTGTGTGTGGGGGGGGGGGGGGTGAAGGAGTGGGGGATGGAAGGATTGGGTGGAGGGAGGGGGGGGGGGTGCAAGTGTGTTTGGTGAGGGTCCACCAAACACAAAGTTGTGTACTCACCTAATTGGAGGCACCTAGTTGTGCTTGTGGGGGTTGAGCTTCGGCTCTTTGGTCCCCCCTCTCTCAGCTGTCGATCAAGTGGTGTGGTTGCGGGGGGGGGGGGAGGAACTGGTGCACACACCTGGTACTCTGTCGTTGTAGGGGATACCCTCGTACCTCCACTATGGCAACTTAGTCTGCATTTGGTCCAAATTTGCATCATTTCAGATTGCGTTCGTCAGATTACTGAAGACACTCAAGGTTGGTTGACTTCTCAAGCATTCAGAAGGGACTCGTCAAAGCAGCAACCCGTCCTCAACTCAAGGCCATTGCATCCAGCGGTCGACCCCACACACATACACACGCATTTATCAATGTTTACATGCTGTTCATTCAAAATGGAAATTTTCTCAAATATATATTAATATTATAATATATTAGCATATTGAGCATATATAGGCATAGGTTAGGTTAGGTGTTTAGGTTCTGTTGGCGATTATTTGTATTTGTAGTACGTGGGTGAAGCATTTACAGCGTTGTGGTTCGAACAAAAGTTGTCAGTGAAGCACTTGTTCCCGAAGTGTTCGAACGTCAGCAGTTGTGAGTCGTATGTAAACCGTTTTTCGTTCATAAACAGCTGGGGTTTGGCGGGTGCATGGAATCACTTTAGGGTCTTTGTTTGGAGGACGGGCTGGGGGTCGCCCGCTGGATGGAATGGACTTGAGACGAGGACGGGTTGCGTCCCAGCCACTGCGATGAAAGTTCAGTGTGTCTCAATGGCCCTTGACCTCCGGAGCGCATGCCGGGGTCACATTAGGTCACTCTGGCTATTTGGGTCATTGTGATGCTTAAGGGTCACTGATGTCCCTCCCCCCCCTCGCACACAGCTGTTTACTAGCAGGGGTTGGGGGGGGGGGGTTGTGGGAGGGGAGAGGGGCGTAAGACGGGGTGGGGGGGGTTGTTGGGGGGCCGTAAGAGAGGGGGAGCGTGAGGGAGAGGAGGAGGGTGGGGGACAGAGCGTGAGGGAGAGGAGGAGGGTGGGGGGGGAGCGTGAGGGAGAGGAGGAGGGTGGGGGGGAGCGTGAGGGAGAGGAGGAGGGTGGGGGGGGAGCGTGAGGGAGAGGAGGAGGGTGGGGGGGGGGGGAGCGTGAGGGAGAGGAGGAGGGTGGGGGGGAGGGGAGCGTGAGGGAGAGGAGGAGGGTGGGGGGGAGGGGAGCGTGAGGGAGAGGAGGAGGGTGGGGGGGGGGGGGAGCGTGAGGGAGAGAGAGCATGTGCTGGTGTAGGAGCGTCAGGAACAGTGAGTGTCAACAACAGTTCACCATCACCCACAATGACCAAGAGCTCGTTAATCCACCCGCCAAACTTGTTTAACAATGACAAGTACAATACTCACCACTCCCAACATCTCCGGGTCAGTCAGGCTCACCCACTACCAGAAGACTCAGATTGTAAACTCTGTGATAAACCTTTAATGCACTCACTAGAACACTATATTGTTGAATGTGAAACCGTAAAGGACTTTAGACCTCCTGGCCTCTTGTACCACCAACTGTGTAACTATTTCATTGACTCAGGTGTTCTGGACGACATCCTAACAAGTTATCCAACATTTGCTTCTCCATTTTAAAGAATGAAGAACAATTTTTGTTTATATTACTTCTAAGCTGCATCACTTATGGACCCATCCCCGCCCTTGTGTGGCAGTGCACATCCCCGCCCTTGTGTGGCAGTGCACATCCCCGCCCTTGTGTGGCAGTGCACATCCCCGCCCTTGTGTGGCAGTGCACATCCCCGCCCTTGTGTGGCAGTGCACATCCCCGCCCTTGTGTGGCAGTGCACATCCCCGCCCTTGTGTGGCAGTGCACATCCCCGCCCTTGTGTGGCAGTGCACATCCCCGCCCTTGTGTGGCAGTGCACATCCCCGCCCTTGTGTGGCAGTGCACATCCCCGCCCTTGTGTGACAGTGCACATCCCTGCCCTTGTGTGGCAGTGCACATCCCCGCCCTTGTGTGGCAGTGCACATCCCCGCCCTTGTGTGACAGTGCACATCCCTGCCCTTGTGTGGCAGTGCACATCCCCGCCCTTGTGTGGCAGTGCACATCCCCGCCCTTGTGTGGCAGTGCACATCCCCGCCCTTGTGTGGCAGTGTACATCCCCGCCCTTGTGTGGCAGTGCACATCCCCGCCCTTGTGTGGCAGTGCACATCCCCGCCCTTGTGTGGCAGTGCACATCCCCGCCCTTGTGTGGCAGTGCACATCCCCGCCCTTGTGTGGCAGTGCACATCCCCGCCCTTGTGTGGCAGTGCACATCCCCGCCCTTGTGTGGCAGTGCACATCCCCGCCCTTGTGTGGCAGTGCACATCCCCGCCCTTGTGTGGCAGTGCACAGTAGAAAGTTGATTTTACATATTCATACATTAAAACATTGATTGTAACCATGATATATATGTGCTCCAGCCTACAGTTTAGACCTATTGTCTTGTGTATGACCCTCTGTCCTGCGTGACAGTGAATACCACCATTATCCTCACTTTAATAAGACCTAATTGAAATCCTCAGATTAGGCAAAATTGTAATTCATTTTGTCAATAAAGAAGTTAATAATAATAATAATAATAACTTGCTTTGTTGGGAGCAACTCTTCCTCACACTCACTACCTCTCCTCAGGCCAAGCTCGTGCTGTCCTCAGGCCAGGCTCGTCCTGTCCTCAGGCCAGGCTCGTCCTGTCCTCAGCCCAGGCTCGCCCTGTCCTCAGCCCAGGCTCGTCCTGCCCTCAGGCCAGGCTCGTCCTGCCCTCAGGCCAGGCTCGTCCTGTCCTCAGGCCAGGCTCGTCCTGTCCTCAGGCCAGGCTCGTCCTGTCCTCAGCCCAGGCTCGTCCTGTCCTCAGGCCAGGCTCGTCCTGTCCTCAGGCAAAGCTCGTTAAAGCGGCGGTCGTGCTCCCAGACGCATTCAACAGTTTTAACACTGTATTAAACATTGGTTATCTCTCATATATAATTTAATACTATTACACATTAAACTTCTATGCATAGTTAGGCATTGGTCGGCCGAGCGGACAGCACGCTGGACTTGTGATCCTGTGGTCCTGGGTTCGATCCCAGGCGCCGGCGAGAAACAATGGGCAGAGTTTCTTTCACCCTATGCCCCTGTTACCTAGCAGTAAAATAGGTACCTGGGTGTTAGTCAGCTGTCACGGGCTGCTTCCTGGGGGTGGAGGCCTGGTCGAGGACCGGGCCGCGGGGACACTAAAGCCCCGAAATCATCTCAAGATAACCTCAAGATTGGTTAGGTCACGTGTTTAAGCTTTACTGGCGACTGTTTATTTTTGCAACCCGTTCTCATGCTAAGTCCATTCCATCCAGAGGTCGACCCCAAAGACGCATTCATCAATTTTAACATGCTGTTCATTCAAAACAGGAATTTTCTCAAATATAAAGTAATATTATAATATATTAGCATATTGTGCATATATAGGCATAGGTTAGGTTAGGTGTTTAGGTTCTGTTGGCGATTAATTGTATTTGTAGTACGTGGGTGAAGCATTTACAGCGTTGTGGTTCGAACACAAGTCGTCAGTGAAGCACTTGTTCCGGAAGTGTTCGAACGTCAACAGTTATCATGCGTAAATCGTTTTTGATTCATAAACAGGGGGGTTGGCGGGTGCATGGAATGGACTTTGGGTCGGTTGTTCATAACAACAATATCCTTGGGTTGTGAAGCTCCCAAGCTTGTAAACTGTTTGAATAAAGGTAAACAAAGCCGTCATGATTGAGGAAAGATGTACAGGTTTCGTAAATACTTGATGACTCCTGGCCGCGTTATCAAGCTAGTTGGTTAGACCAACCAGGCTGTATCGGATATGTGGGCCTGCGGGCCGCTCCAAGCAACAGCCTGGTGGACCAAGTTATCACAAGTCAAGCCTGGCCTCGGGCCGGCCTCGGGGTGTAGAACAACTCGTGAAACCCTCCCCAGGCATGCTCCAGGTATGTATGCGTGTGTTTTAAGAGCGTGTAGAGGCCGACACAGGAGCGGAGGCTGTGTCTGGCTGTGTGGCTGTTTTTATTTCCGGCTGGGGAGTGTTTTTGTTCAGTGTTTCCCCTCTCTCTTGTGTTTATGTGGTGTTCAGTTCCCCTCTGCCTCTACTGCCGCCTGCCTCACTCTTCTCCCTCTCTCATCTCCTCTCCTCCCTCCCTCCATATTGCCGGTAGTCGCTTCTCACTCTTCCCAGGATCACTGTCCTCGCGGCCCGGTCTCTGAACCATGGTGGTGGTGGTGTGGTCAACTAGGCTGTTAGAGGCCGCTGGTGGCAGTCTGACGTGGAGCCTGGTTGGTCAGGCGCCACTTAGCGTTAATCACTAATTTTACTCATCAACAGCTCTACATTTATAATTATCTTCACAAAATGTATCAATATTGTATAATTTTATTCATCATAGTTGTGTTATTCATCATAGTTATATTATTCATCATAGTTGTATTCATCATAGTTATATTATTCATCATAGTTATTTATCAGTTATATTATTCATCATATTTATATTCATCATATTTATATTCATCATGTATAATGACTTAGTGGACAAACTTTAAAGAACAGTATTCTTCATTTTGTCCTATGTTGTTATTCACATATACAATAAATATTAACGATAGACCAGTCGCCCTAACCCTCATCCCATTTTCTATATGCGCCAAGTTTCCATTCTCCCGTTTTCTCTACTTGATGTAGTGTGCACATAGGTTCGGGTTCGTCCGTCAATCCGTCCTCTTAAAAATAACGTCACTTTTGGCTCGTATGCGCACTATGGCCAAATTTGGACGTAATTTGAAATGAAATCGACTCACAAAAGTGACGTTCTGTTCCGTTTTCTGTTTGAGTCGTCCGGCTTACTCGGCCAGCTTAGAAGAGGAAACTTTCCTTTAACGTTTTTCATACTGTTTTGAAACTTTAGGAGAATTTCCTGCCCACCTAACCTACCAGAGAACCCTTAACTTACTGTTGTTGAAAAAAAAAAATTATTTTCATTTTCTTTTCATTTTCAAATTACGTCCATATTCGGCCATACGAGCAAACGGCCAAAAGCGACGTTATCTTTAAGAGGACAGATTGGGACGAATGCGAAGGTTTCAGTATAGGTTATCTTGAGGTTATCTTGAGATGATTTCGGGGCTTTTTTTAGTGTCCCCGAGGCCCGGTCATGGACCACGCCTCCACCCCCAGGAAGCAGCCCGTGTCAGCTGACTAACACCCAAGTACCTATTTTACTGCTGGGTAACAGGGGCATAGGGTGAAAGAAACTGCCCATTGTTTCTCGCCGGCGCCTGGGATCGAACCCAGGACCACAGGATCACAAGTCCAGCGTGCTGTCCGCTCGGCCGACCGGCTCCCTATCAACCACAGTACCCTGGATTATAACCTTTAGGCCGGGCACTATAGGAGTCCTGAGCGCCCTACCTTCCCTATTGTGGCTACTCCGTAGCTCAGTGGGTAGCGTGCCCGTCTCCCAGGCGGGAAGGTCGGGGGATCGAGGCTCCTAGTGCCAGCGGTGAACAAAAAAAATGTTAATACAGTGTTTATAAGCTATCTAACCTCACCTAACCTCAAGTTGTTGAGTCGTTCTTACTCTCAGGTGTCGGCTTGGGAATATTAGTCACTGTGACTATGCTCACTGCCCCTCACCAGTCATACGCCCCTCTCCCCTCACCTCTCTCTCTCCCCCTCACTCTCTCTCTCTCCCTCACACCTCTCCCCCCTCACCACGCCCCTCACACAGCCATTTACGGGATTACCGCATTGTTCTGTGGGTGAAGAGTGCGTCAGTCATCCCACTCCTGGGGGACCCACTCCTGGGGGGGACCCACTCCTGGGGGACCCACTCCTGGGGGACCCACTCCTGGGGGACCCACTCCTGGGGACCCACTCCTGGGGGACCCACTGCTGGGGGGGACCCACTCCTGGGGGACCCACTCCTAGGGGGACCCACTCCTGGGGGACCCACTCCTAGGGGACCCACTCCTGGGGGGAACCACTCCTGGGGGAACCCACTCCTGGGGGGGACCCACTCCTGGGGGGACCCACTCCTGGGGGACCCACTCCTGGGGACCCACTCCTGGGGGACCCACTGCTGGGGGGGACCCACTCCTGGGGGACCCACTCCTAGGGGGACCCACTCCTGGGGGACCCACTCCTGGGGGGGACCCACTCCTAGGGGACCCACTCCTGGGGGAACCACTCCTGGGGGAACCCACTCCTGGGGGGGACCCACTCCTGGGGGGACCCACTCCTGGGGGGACCCACTCCTGGGGGGACCCACTCCTGGGGACCCATTCCTGGGGGACCCACTCCTGGGGGGACCCACTCCTGGGGGACCCATTCCTGGGGGGACCCACTCCTGGGGACCCATTCCTGGGGGACCCACTCCTGGGGGGACACACTCCTAGGGGACCCGCTCCTGGGGGACCCACTCCTGGGGGGAACCACTCCTGGGGGAACCCACTCCTGGGGGGAACCACTCCTGGGGGGACCCACTCCTGGGGGGGACCCACTCCGGGGGGGACCCACTCCTGGGGGGGACCCACTCCGGGGGGGACCCACTCCTGGGGGGGACCCATTCCTGACAGACAAGAAGGGCGAAATCAGTGTCACAGAGTATAGAGGCGAGGAAACACCATAGAAACATTCTTGAAGGAAAACTGCTCCCCCCCCCCTCCCCCCCCAGCCACTGAGACTCAACACTGCACACCAGATATAACAATCTTCTATTCGTTTGCGTTGTTCGGGTTGAATGTAGACACAGTAGTCGCTTCTGTATATATTTATTGAGTGAGGCAAACAGGTGTATAACTGACCAGCCGAGGTCCACCTACTCTGAGTCTGTGAGAAGTACTGAGGCTGCTGGGAGCATGGCTGATGCTCCTCTGTCTGGCATGACGTCAGAGGCCTACTTGCCTGTGATTGGTTATATTCCAACTGACATAAAATTTGAGTATAACACTTCTACAGTGGATGTGTGGGCCTGCGGGCCGCTCCAAGCAACAGCCTGGTGGACCAAGTTATCACAAGTCAAGTCTGGTCTCAGGCTGGGGCTCGGGGAGTAGAACAACTCACAGAACCCTCCACAGGTATGCTCCAGGTAATGTATAGGAAACCTGTCCTGTATACGTGGCATAGAGATTGTTGTTGTTGTTAAGATTCACTACTTGGAACAAAATGTTCCAAGCAGCACGGGCTATGGTGAGCCCGTAGTGAACTTTAAGCATAGAGAATATCCTACCTAGAGCTTGCACAGAGTTCTACTGCCACACTGTGCCGCTTCATAGACAACACAACGGCTGCTTTACCCTGCCATAGATGCCAGGATCAACGTGTACGCGGCCCGGTCTCTGACCATGCCTCCCGGTTGGAGGTTTGGACAACCAGACTGCTCGACGCGGCTGCTCGCAGCCTGGCCTATAAATCACAGCCTGGTTGATCTGGTCGCCGACCTCCCATCCCATCCCTTGGGTCAACGACCCCTCGTCCCTCCCCTCCCCTGGGGTAACCAACCCTCACTCACTCTAAATCTTCCTGAACCACAGTGACCTTTGACCCTCAGCATGGCATTCACAACTACGGTTGTATTCACCAAGCGTGTATAACTGTCGTTTCCTCGTAAGTGATCCATGGTGAATTAACCGCAACTCACCAACCACTTTACGAGCTTCTCAGCTCGTATACTTAGTAAATACCGTCAATGCCACTATGATCAGTGCCTGAGGTACAAAGCTACACATACATTAGCAGAGCAACTAATTCATTCTGCTGCTGCCAAAGCCCTTCAACACCTGCTCTTGTGAGCAGATGGACAGTGTCCGTAAACACCTGCTCTTGTGAGGGATGGACAGTGTCCTTGAACACCTGCTCTTGTGAGGGATGGACAGTGTCCGTGAACACCTGCTCTTGTGAGCAGATGGACAGTGTCCGTGAACACCTGCTCTTGTGAGCAGATGGACAGTGTCCGTGAACACCTGCACTTGTGAGCAGATGGACAGTGCCCTTGGACACCTGCTTTTGTGAGCAGATGGACAGTGCCTTTGAACACCTGCTCTTGTGAGGGATGGACAGTGTCCGTGAACACCTGCTCTTGTGAGGGATGGACAGTGTCCGTGAACACCTGCTCTTGTGAGGGATGGACAGTGCCCGTGAACACCTGCTCTTGTGAGGGATGGACAGTGTCCGTGAACACCTGCTCTTGTGAGCAGATGGACAGTGCCTTTGAACACCTGCTCTTGTGAGCAGATGGACAGTGTCCTTGAACACCTGCTCTTGTGAGGGGTGGACAGTGTCCGTGAACACCTGCTCTTGTGAGGGGTGGACAGTGTCCTTGAACACCTGCTCTTGTGAGCAGATGGACAGTGTCCTTGAACACCTGCTCTTGTGAGTAGATGGACAGTGTCCTTGAACACCTGCTCTTGTGAGGGATGGACAGTGTCCGTGAACACCTGCTTTTGTGGGGGGGATGGACAGTGTCCGTGAACACCTGCTCTTGTGAGTAGATGGACAGTGCCCGTGAACACCTGCTCTTGTGAGGGATGGACAGTGTCCGTGAACACCTGCTCTTGTGAGCAGATGGACAGTGTCCGTAAACACCTGCTCTTACTTTCTCATGTGTTGGTTGTGTTGCGGTAAAGTACTGACCCGCATATTTGAGTTGCGAGATAGATGGTTATGTCTTGGTGAGGAAACATGCCACTGGAGCGAGTGGTTCACTAAGCTGTTGTAGCTGGCAGTGGCGGATGATGTCTGATATTTTAGCATATTTGGATGGCCTCAATTATAGTCTGCAATGATGATACTCTTCAAGACGCTCGTGCTCTCTAGAGTGGAGTACTGCTGCACAATGACAGCCCCCTTTCAAAGCTGGAGAAATTGCTGACCTGGAGAATGTGCAGAGATCCTTTACTGCTAGAATCCACTCAGTAAAACATCTAAACTATTGTGACCGACTAAAAAGCCTAAATCTGTATTCATTTGAGCGCAGGCGGGAGAGATACATAATAATTTACGCGTGGAAAATAGTAGAGGGGCTGGTCACAAACCTGCACACAGAAATAACACCACATGAGACCAGGAGGCATGGCAGGATGTGCAGAATACCCCCGTTGAAGAGCAGAGGTGCAACAGGTACTCTGAGAGAGAACTATCAACATCAGAGGCCCGAGACTGTTCAACACGCTTCCACTACACATAAGGGGCATAACTGGCCGACCCCTCACAGTGTTCAAGAGAGAACTGGATAAACACCTCCAAAGGATACCTGATCAACCAGGCTGTGGTTCATACGTCAGGCTGCGAACAGCCGCGTCCAACAGCCTGGTTGATCAGTCCAGCAATCAGGAGGCCTGGTCGACGACCGGGCCCAGGGGACGCTAAGCCCCGAAATCACCGCAAGTTAACCCCAAGGTAAGGTAACCCCCCAACCCAGCAGGTGTAGGGTGCCCCTGGGGACCCAGCAGGTGTACCCGCTGACCCAGCAGGTGTACCCCCTGACCCAGCAGGTGTAGGGTGCCCCTGGGGACCCAGCAGGTGTACCCCCTAGGGACCCAGCAGGTGTACCCCCTGGGGACCCAGCAGGTGTACCCCCTGACCCAGCAGGTGTAGGGTGCCCCTGGGGACCCAGCAGGTGTACCCCCTGACCCAGCAGGTGTAGGGTGCCCCTTAGGACCCAGCAGGTGTACCCCCTGACCCAGCAGGTGTAGGGTGACCCTGGGGACCCAGCAGGTGTAGGGTGACCCTGGGGACCCAGCAGGTGTACCCCCTGACCCAGCAGGTGTAGGGTGACCCTGGGGACCCAGCAGGTGTAGGGTGCCCCTGGGGACCCAGCAGGTGTACCCCCTGACCCAGCAGGTGTAGGGTGCCCCTGGGGACCCAGCAGGTGTACCCCCTGACCCAGCAAGTATAGGGTGCCCCTGGGGACCCAGCAGGTGTACCCCCTGACCCAGCAGGTGTATGGTGCCCCTTAGGACCCAACAGGTGTACCACCTGACCCAGCAGGTGTAGGGTGCCCCTTAGGACCCAGCAGGTGTACCCCCTGACCCAGCAGGTGTAGGGTGCCCCTGGGGACCCAGCAGGTGTACCCCCTGACCCAGCAAGTGTAGGGTGCCCCTGGGGACCCAGCAGGTGTAGGGTGACCCTGGGGACCCAGCAGGTGTCGGGTGCCCCTGGGGACCCAGCAGGTGTACCCCCTGACCCAGCAGGTGTAGGGTGCCCCTGGGGACCCAGCAGGTGTACCCCCTGACCTAGCAGGTGTAGGGTGCCCCTGGGGACCCAGCAGGTGTAGGGTGCCCCTTAGGACCCAGCAGGTGTACCCCCTGGGGACCCAGCAGGTGTACCCCCTAACCCAGCAGGTGTAGGGTGACCCTGGGGACCCAGCAGGTGTACCCCCTGGCCCAGCAGGTGTAGGGTGCCCCTGGGGACCCAGCAGGTGTAGGGTGCCCCTGGGGACCCAGCAGGTGTACCCCCTGACCCAGCAGGTGTAGGGTGCCCCTGGGGACCCAACAGGTGTACCCCCTGACCCAGCAGGTGTAGGGTGCCCCTGGGGACCCAGCAGGTGTACCCCCTGACCCAGCAGTTGTAGGGTGCCCCTTAGGACCCAGCAGGTGTACCCCCTGACCCAGCAGGTGTAGGGTGCCCCTGGGGACCCAGCAGGTGTAGGGTGACCCTGGGAACCCAGCAGGTGTACCCCCTGACCCAGCAGGTGTAGGGTGCCCCTGGGGACCCAGCAGGTGTACCCCCTGACCCAGCAGGTGTAGGGTGCCCCTGGGGACCCAGCATGTGTAGGGTGACCCTGGGAACCCAGCAGGTGTACCCCCTGACCCAGCAGGTGTAGGGTGCCCCTGGGGACCCAGCAGGTGTACCCCCTGACCCAGCAGGTGTACCCCCTGACCCAGCAGGTGTAGGGTGCCCCCTGGGGACCCAGCAGGTGTACCCCCTGACCCAGCAGGTGTACCCCCTGGGGACCCAGCAGGTGTACCCCCTGACCCAGCAGGTGTAGGGTGCCCCCTGGGGACCTAGCAGGTGTACCCCCTGACCCAGCAGGTGTACCCCCTGACCCAGCAGGTGTAGGGTGCCCCTGGGGACCCAGCAGGTGTATGGTGCCCCTGGGGACCCAGCAGGTGTAGGGTGCCCCCTGGGGACCCAGCAGGTGTACCCCCTGACCCAGCAGGTGTATGGTGCCCCTGGGGACCCAGCAGGTGTACCCCCTGACCCAGCAGGTGTACCCCCTGACCCAGCAGGTGTACCCCCTGACCCAGCAGGTGTAGGGTGCTCCCTGGGGACCCAGCAGGTGTACCCCCTGACCCAGCAGGTGTACCTTCTGATCCAGCAGGTGTAGGGTGCCCCTGGAGACCCAGCAGGTGTATCCCCTGACCCAGCAGGTGTAGGGTGCCCCTGGGGACCCAGCAGGTGTACTCCCTGACCCAGGAGGTGTACCCCCTGACCCAGCAGGTGTAGGGTGCCCCTGGGGACCCAGCAGGTGTACCCCCTGACCCAGCAGGTGTAGGGTGTCCCTGGGGACCCAGCTGGAGGGAAGGTTGAGGGCGGCGCCCCGCGAGAGGAAGGTACCAGTGGACCTTATATGGCGAGGGCGTGTCTCTAGCCGCCCCTCCCGCCCTTAATGTGGGCGGCACCACTCTTGTCTCCCCTTCACTCATCCCCTCACACCCTCCCCTTACTCGGCCACCCCTCATACACCCCCTTACTCGGCCAGCCCTCATACACCCCGTTACTCATACACCCCTCAGCTACCCCTCTACTCATCCACTTACACACTCCCCTAGTTGCTCCTTCACTCATCAACAGCCATACTTTTACAGAGAGAGAGAGAGAGAGAGATAGAGAGATAGATAGATAGATAGATAGATAGATAGATAGATAGATAGATAGATAGATAGATAGATAGATAGATAGATAGATAGATAGATAGATAGATATCGATATCACGTGTACACACCCACAAACATCACCTTGCCCCCACTGGACTTTGACCCAGAATCCATCCATCCATTCATTCATTCACAAAAGATTGTGGTTCAGGTGCCAGAGTGTTGTTTACTCTGATTACTACTACTACGACCCGTGTTTATCAACACAGCTGTTCTCAAGCCTTCTCTTCCCCCCCCTCCTCTCTTCCTCCCTACACTCTGCCTCTCTACCACATCCCAGCCTGTCTACCGTCCATGGCAGACATCTGTTCCACCTGTCTGTCATGGATGGTAGACAGACTCACCACTCACCCTTGTCTCACTTTGTCACGCACTAAAGTCACATCAGTTTGGCCTGACCTGAAACCTACCAACCCAAGCACCCCACCTAACCTATCGAGACCGATGCGTAGAAAACGTCAACATTACGGGGGATTTAATTGTTACTAATGCGTCGCATTTTTAACGGATTGGTCGATTCCCTATACTGGGGTTTATGGAGTACATTGTGGAGTATCTTAGGTTCTTTAACACACACACACACACACACACACACACACACACACACACACACACACACACACACACACACACACACACACACACACAAAGGGGATAGACAGGAGGCACTGAACTACAGGCCAGTGTCCCTAACCTGCATACCATGCAAGCTGATGGAGAAGATTGTGCGAAAAAAACTAGTGGAGCATCTGGAGCGAAGGAACTTTGTAACACAGCATCAACATGGGTTCAGGGATGGCAGGTCCTGCCTCACAGGGTTACTTGAATTCTACGACCAGGCAACAAAAATAAGGCAAGAAAGAGAATGGTGGGTAGACTGCATATTTTTGGATTGTCAGAAAGCCTTTGATACAGTGCCACACAAGAGGCTAGTGCGAAAGTTGGAGATGCAGGCTGGAGTGAGAGGGAAGGTACTCCGGTGGATAGAGGAGTACCTAAGCAACAGGAGACAACGAGTCTGTGTGAGGGGTGAGGTCTCAGATTGGCGAGACGTCACAAGTGGAGTCCCGCAGGGGTCAGTCCTTGGACCTATACTGTTTCTGGTATATGTAAATGATCTCCCAGAGGGTATAGATTCGTTCCTCTCAATGTTTGCCGACGATGCAAAAATTATGAGGAGGATTGAAACAGAGGATGATAGTAGGAGGCTACAAGATGACCTGGATAGACTGAGTGAATGGTCCAACAAATGGCTGTTGAAGTTCAACCCGAGTAAATGCAAATTAATGAAACTAGGCAGTGGAAACAGGAGGCCAGGCACAGGATACAGAATAGGAGATGAAGTACTTAATGAAACAGACAGAGAGAAAGATCTAGGAGTTGATATCACACCAAACCTGTCTCCTGAAGCCCACATAAAGAGAATAACGTCTGCGGCATATGCGAGGCTGGCTAACATCAGAACGGCGTTCAGGAACCTGTGTAAGGAATCATTCAGAATCTTGTACACCACATATGTAAGACCAATCCTGGAGTATGCGGCCCCAGCATGGAGCCCGTACCTTGTCAAGCACAAGACGAAGCTGGAAAAAGTCCAAAGGTATGCTACTAGACTAGTCCCAGAACTAAGAGGCATGAGTTATGAGGAAAGGCTGCGGGAAATGCACCTTACGACACTGGAAGACAGAAGAGTAAGGGGGGACATGATCACAACCTACAAAATCCTCAGGGGAATCGACCGGGTAAACAAGGATGAACTATTCAACACTGGTGGGACGCGAACAAGGGGACACAGGTGGAAGCTGAGTACCCAAATGAGCCACAGAGACGTTAGAAAGAACTTTTTCAGTGTCAGAGTAGTTAGTAAATGGAATGCATTAGGAAGTGATGTGGTGGAGGCTGACTCCATACACAGTTTCAAATGTAGATATGATAGAGCCCAGTAGGCTCAGGAATCTGTACACCAGTTGATTGACGGTTGAGAGGCGGGACCAAAGAGCCAGAGCTCAACCCCCGCAAGCACAATTAGGTGAGCACACACACACACACACACACACACACACACACACACACACACACACACACACACACACACACACACACACACACACACACACACACACATTGCAGGTAAAGGATAATATTCAGAGATTGAAAATGGGAAATATATTCACGGAAAATTAAAAGGAAATGTGTGAAACATAAAGCGAAAAGTTCCAAAGTGTGTTTATACAAAATGAAATCTTCAGGGAACCAGACACAATAAGAATTCCAGAGAACAACATAGAGCACATAGAGGTGTCTAGAGACGAAGTGGAGAAAATGCTCAAGGAGCTCGGTAAGAACAAAGCAGTTGGTCCAGATGGAGTTTCACCATGGGTTCTGAGAGAATGTGCGCCTGAGCTCAGCATTCCACTTCAACTGACTTTTCAGGCATCCCTGTTTACAGGAGTTGTAGCTGATGTGTGGAAAAGGGCTAACATAGTTCCAATCCACAAAAGTGGCAGCAGGGAAGACCCCCTCAATTATAGACCGGTATCATTGACAAGTGTAATAGTCAAAATATTGGAAAAAATAATTGAAACTAAATGGGTAGAACACCTGGAGAGAAATGATATAATATCAGACAAACAGTATGGTTTTCGATCTGGAAGATCCTGTGTAACGAACTTACTCAGTTTCTATGATCGAACCACAGAGATTTTACAGGAAAGAGATGGTTGGGTTGACTGCATCTATCTGGACCTAAAAAAAAGGCTTTCGACAGAGTTCCACATAAGAGGTTGTTCTGGAAACTGGAAAATATTGGAGGGGTGACAGGTAAGCTTCTAACATGGATGAAAAATTTCCTGACAGAAAAACGAGGGCAGTAATCAGAGGCAATGTATCGGACTGGAGGAATGTCACAAGTGGAGTACCACAGGGTTCAGTTCTTGCACCGGTGAAATGTTCATTGTCTACATAAATGATCTACCAGTTGGTATACAGAATTATATGAACATGTTTGCTGATGATGCTAAGATAATAGGAAGGATAAGAAACTTAGATGATTGTCATGCCCTTCAAGATGACCTGGACAAAATAAGTATATGGAGCAACACTTGGCAAATGGAATTTAATGTGAATGAATGCCATGTTATGGAATGTGGAATAGGAGAACATAGACCCCACACAACCTATATATTATGTGAGAAATCTTTAGAGAATTCTGACAAAGAAAGAGATCTAGGGGTGGTTCTAGATAGAAAACTGTCACCTGAGGACCACATTAAGAACATTGTGCGAGGAGCCTATGCTACACTTTCTAACTTCAGAATTGCTTTTTAATACATGGATGGAGAAATACTAAAGAAATTGTTCACGACTTTTGTTAGACCAAAGCTAGAATATGCAGCGGTTGCATGGTGCCCATATCTTAAGAAGCACATCAACAAATTGGAAAAGGTGCAACGACATGCCACTAAGTGGCTCCCAGAACTGAAGGGCAAGAGCTACGAGGAGATGTTAAAGGGCATTGAATATGCAAAAACTAGAAGATAGAAGAAAAAGTGGTGATATGATCACTACGTTCAAAATAGTAACAGGAATAGATAAAATTGATAGGGAAGATTTCCTGAGACCTGGAACTTCAAGAACAAGAGGTCATAGATTTAAACTAACGAAACAAAGCTGCCGGAGAAATATAAGAAAATTCACTTTTGTAAACAGAGTGGTAGACGGTTGGAACAAGTTAGGTGAGAAGGTGGTGGAGGCCAAGACCGTCAGTAATTTCAAAGCATTATATGACAAAGAGTGCTGGGAAGACGGGACACCACGAGCGTAGCTCTCATCCTGTAACTACACTTAGGTAATTACACACACACACACACACACACACACACACACACACACACACACACACACACACACATACACATACACATACACATACACATACACATACACACACACACACACACACACACACACACACACACACACACATACACACACACCCACCCACAGGGCTCAGTACTTGGACCCATCCTGTTTCTAATATATGTGAACGATCTTCCAGAGGGTATAGACTCATTCCTCTCGATGTTTGCTGATGATGCAAAAATTATGAGAAGAATCAAGACGGATGAAGATAGACAGAGACTACAGGATGACCTGGATAAACTGGAGGAATGGTCTAGAAAATGGCTGCTGAAGTTCAACTCTGGAAAGTGTAAGGTGATGAAATTAGGCGAAGGGAGCAGGAGGCTGAACACAAGGTATCATCTGGGAGGGGAAATCCTGCAAGAATCAAATAGAGAGAAGGATCTGGGGGTTGATATCACACCGAACCTGTCCCCAGAGGCCCACATCAAAAGAATATCATCAGCGGCATATGCTAGACTGGCCAACATAAGAACTGCCTTCAGAAACTTGTGTAAGGAATCTTTCAGAACCCTGTATACCACTTATGTAAGACCAATCCTGGAGTATGCAGCTCCAGCCTGGAGCCCATACCTAGTTAAACACAAGACAAAGTTAGAGAAGATTCAGCGGTATGCCACCAGGCTCGTCCCGGAACTGAGAGGATTGAGCTACGAGGAAAGGCTAAAGGAGCTGAACCTCACATCCCTGGAAAACAGAAGAGTAAGGGGAGACATGATAACCACCTACAAAATTCTCAGGGGAATTGACAGGGTGGACAAAGACAAACTCTTCAGCACGGGTGGGACACGAACAAGGGGACACAGGTGGAAACTTAGTACCCAGATGAGCCACAGAGACGTTAGAAAGAATTTTTTCAGTGTCAGAGTAGTTAATAAATGGAATGCACTAGGAAGTGATGTGGTGGAGGCTGACTCCATACACAGTTTCAAATGTAGATATGATAGAGCCCAGTAGGCTCAGGAATCTGTACACCAGTTGATTGACAGTTGAGAGGCGGGACCAAAGAGCCAGAGCTCAACCCCCGCAAACACAACTAGGTGAGTACAACTAGGTGAGTACACAAAGGGGATAGACAGGAGGCACTGAACTACAGGCCAGTGTCCCTAACCTGCATACCATGCAAGCTGATGGAGAAGATTGTGCGAAAAAAACTAGTGGAGCATCTGGAGCGAAGGAACTTTGTAACACAGCATCAACATGGGTTCAGGGATGGCAGGTCCTGCTTCACAGGGTTACTTGAATTCTACGACCAGGCAACAAAAATAAGGCAAGAAAGAGAAGGGTGGGCAGACTGCATATTTTTGGATTGTCAGAAAAGCCTTTGATACAGTGCCACACAAGAGGCTAGTGCGAAAGTTGGAGATGCAGGCTGGAGTGAGAGGGAAGGTACTCCGGTGGATAGAGGAGTACCTAAGCAACAGGAGACAACGAGTCTGTGTGAGGGGTGAGGTCTCAGATTGGCGAGACGTCACAAGTGGAGTCCCGCAGGGGTCAGTCCTTGGACCTATACTGTTTCTGGTATATGTAAATGATCTCCCAGAGGGTATAGATTCGTTCCTCTCAATGTTTGCCGACGATGGAAAAATTATGAGGAGGATTGAAACAGAGGATGATAGTAGGAGGCTACAAGATGACCTGGATAGACTGAGTGAATGGTCCAACAAATGGCTGTTGAAGTTCAACCCGAGTAAATGCAAAGTAATGAAACTAGGCAGTGGAAACAGGAGGCCAGGCACAGGATACAGAATAGGAGATGAAGTACTTAATGAAACAGACAGAGAGAAAGATCTAGGAGTTGATATCACACCAAACCTGTCTCCTGAAGCCCACATAAAGAGAATAACGTCTGCGGCATATGCGAGGCTGGCTAACATCAGAACGGCGTTCAGGAACCTGTGTAAGGAATCATTCAGAATCTTGTACACCACATATGTAAGACCAATCCTGGAGTATGCGGCCCCAGCATGGAGCCCGTACCTTGTCAAGCACAAGACGAAGCTGGAAAAAGTCCAAAGGTATGCTACTAGACTAGTCCCAGAACTAAGAGGCATGAGTTATGAGGAAAGGCTGCGGGAAATGCACCTTACGACACTGGAAGACAGAAGAGTAAGGGGGGACATGATCACAACCTACAAAATCCTCAGGGGAATCGACCGGGTAAACAAGGATGAACTATTCAACACTGGTGGGACGCGAACAAGTGGACACAGGTGGAAGCTGAGTACCCAAATGAGCCACAGAGACATTAGAAAGAACTTTTCAGTGTCAGAGTAGTTAGTAAATGGAATGCATTAGGAAGTGATGTGGTGGAGGCTGACTCCATACACAGTTTCAAATGTAGATATGATAGAGCCCAATAGGCTCAGGAATCTGTACACCAGTTGATTGACGGTTGAGAGGCGGGGACCAAAGAGCCAGAGCTCAACCCCCGCAAGCACAATTAGGTGAGCAATTCGGTGAGCACACACACACACACACACACACACACACACACACACACACACACACACACACACACACACACGCACACACACCACACACACACACACACACACACACACACACACACACACACACACACATTGCAGGTAAAGGATAATATTCAGAGATTGAAAATGGGAAATATATTCACGGAAAATGAAAAGGAAATGTGTGAAACATAAAGCGAAAAGTTCCAAAGTGTGTTTATACAAAATGAAATCTTCAGGGAACCAGACACAATAAGAATTCCAGAGAACAACATAGAGCACATAGAGGTGTCTAGAGACGGAGTGGAGAAAATGCTCAAGGAGCTCGGTAAGAACAAAGCAGTTGGTCCAGATGGAGTTTCACCATGGGTTCTGAGAGAATGTGCGCCTGAGCTCAGCATTCCACTTCAACTGACTTTTCAGGCATCCCTGTTTACAGGAGTTGTAGCTGATGTGTGGAAAAGGGCTAACATAGTTCCAATCCACAAAAGTGGCAGCAGGGAAGACCCCCTCAATTATAGACCGGTATCATTGACAAGTGTAATAGTCAAAATATTGGAAAAAAATAATTGAAACTAAATGGGTAGAACACCTGGAGAGAAATGATATAATATCAGACAAACAGTATGGTTTTCGATCTGGAAGATCCTGTGTAACGAACTTACTCAGTTTCTATGATCGAGCCACAGAGATTTTACAGGAAAGAGATGGTTGGGTTGACTGCATCTATCTGGACCTAAAAAAAGGCTTTCGACAGAGTTCCACATAAGAGGTTGTTCTGGAAACTGGAAAATATTGGAGGGGTGACAGGTAAGCTTCTAACATGGATGAAAAATTTCCTGACAGAAAAAACGAGGGCAGTAATCAGAGGCAATGTATCGGACTGGAGGAATGTCACAAGTGGAGTACCACAGGGTTCAGTTCTTGCACCAGTGATGTTCATTGTCTACATAAATGATCTACCAGTTGGTATACAGAATTATATGAACATGTTTGCTGATGATGCTAAGATAATAGGAAGGATAAGAAACTTAGATGATTGTCATGCCCTTCAAGATGACCTGGACAAAATAAGTATATGGAGCAACACTTGGCAAATGGAATTTAATGTGAATGAATGCCATGTTATGGAATGTGGAATAGGAGAACATAGACCCCACACAACCTATATATTATGTGAGAAATCTTTAGAGAATTCTGACAAAGAAAGAGATCTAGGGGTGGTTCTAGATAGAAAACTGTCACCTGAGGACCACATTAAGAACATTGTGCGAGGAGCCTATGCTACACTTTCTAACTTCAGAATTGCTTTTTAATACATGGATGGAGAAATACTAAAGAAATTGTTCACGACTTTTGTTAGACCAAAGCTAGAATATGCAGCGGTTGCATGGTGCCCATATCTTAAGAAGCACATCAACAAATTGGAAAAGGTGCAACGACATGCCACTAAGTGGCTCCCAGAACTGAAGGGCAAGAGCTACGAGGAGATGTTAAAGGGCATTGAATATGCAAAAACTAGAAGATAGAAGAAAAAGTGGTGATATGATCACTACGTTCAAAATAGTAACAGGAATAGATAAAATTGATAGGGAAGATTTCCTGAGACCTGGAACTTCAAGAACAAGAGGTCATAGATTTAAACTAACGAAACAAAGCTGCCGGAGAAATATAAGAAAATTCACTTTTGTAAACAGAGTGGTAGACGGTTGGAACAAGTTAGGTGAGAAGGTGGTGGAGGCCAAGACCGTCAGTAATTTCAAAGCATTATATGACAAAGAGTGCTGGGAAGACGGGACACCACGAGCGTAGCTCTCATCCTGTAACTACACTTAGGTAATTACACACACACACACACACACACACACACACACACACACACACACATACACATACACATACACATACACATACACATACACATACACACACACACACACACACACACACACACACACACCCACAGGGCTCAGTACTTGGACCCATCCTGTTTCTAATATATGTGAACGATCTTCCAGAGGGTATAGACTCATTCCTCTCGATGTTTGCTGATGATACAAAAATTATGAGAAGAATCAAGACGGATGAAGATAGACAGAGACTACAGGATGACCTGGATAAACTGGAGGAATGGTCTAGAAAATGGCTGCTGAAGTTCAACTCTGGAAAGTGTAAGGTGATGAAATTAGGCGAAGGGAGCAGGAGGCTGAACACAAGGTATCATCTGGGAGGGGAAATCCTGCAAGAATCAAATAGAGAGAAGGATCTGGGGGTTGATATCACACCGAACCTGTCCCCAGAGGCCCACATCAAAAGAATATCATCAGCGGCATATGCTAGACTGGCCAACATAAGAACTGCCTTCAGAAACTTGTGTAAGGAATCTTTCAGAACCCTGTATACCACTTATGTAAGACCAATCCTAGAGTATGCAGCTCCAGCCTGGAGCCCATACCTAGTTAAACACAAGACAAAGTTAGAGAAGATTCAGCGGTATGCCACCAGGCTCGTCCCGGAACTGAGAGGATTGAGCTACGAGGAAAGGCTAAAGGAGCTGAACCTCACATCCCTGGAAAACAGAAGAGTAAGGGGAGACATGATAACCACCTACAAAATTCTCAGGGGAATTGACAGGGTGGACAAAGACAAACTCTTCAGCACGGGTGGGACACGAACAAGGGGACACAGGTGGAAACTTAGTACCCAGATGAGCCACAGAGACTTTAGAAAGAATTTTTTCAGTGTCAGAGTAGTTAATAAATGGAATGCACTAGGAAGTGATGTGGTGGAGGCTGACTCCATTCACAGTTTCAAATGTAGATATGATAGAGCCCAGTAGGCTCAGGAATCTGTACACCAGTTGATTGACAGTTGAGAGGCGGGACCAAAGAGCCAAAGCTCAACCCCCGCAAGCACAATTAGGTGAGTACAATTAGGTGAGTACACACACACACACACACACACACACACACACACACACACACGTCTGACGGCTGAGTGGACAGCGCACGTCTGACATGGGATTCGTAGTCCTAAGGTCCGGGGATCGATCCCCGGTGGAAGCGAAAACAAATGAGCAGTTTCTTTCACCCTGATGGGCCATCAGGGTGAAAGACTGTTCACCTAGCAGTAAATAGGTACCTGGGAGTTAGACAGCTGCTATGGGCTGCTTCCTGTGTGTGTGTGAAATATGTAAAAGATATGATAGGTGAAAAAATAAGTCGGAAGTCAGTACAGTACATTAGTCAACCGACGGTTAGGAAGGCGGGGTCCAAGAGCTAGAAGCTGAATCGTACAGGCTCAGATTGTAAATCCAGACACACAGGAAGCATGATGTAGTGAACATGTATGGTAGAGAATGGGCACAGTGTTCCCCAGGACAGTGAAGGGCTTGTCAGTGTACAACAACCCTCCCCACCTCCTCCTCCGACCTCCTTACCCACTGAGGCAGGAATGTCCGAGGGCAGGAAGATAGGGCAGGAAGACTGGGAGTAGAGGACAATGTGAAGGGTGGAAGGTGGGAGACAGAGGGGAGTGGCGGCAGCAAATCGGTGACAAAAACTATAGACAGTCGCAGTATCATCACATGTAATACAAGTTTTTGAATGATCTACAACGCGTGCTCACCAGGTCCATTAGCATATAGAAATTGGGGAACATGAGAGAATAGAACAGCACGAATAAGTGATAAAGCAAGAGACGGGAAAACTATTTCCTGCAGAATATTGCTTTAGTCTGAAGCTACGGCAATGATATCAATGAAAGATGAAAGAAGAGAATGTATACATAACACAAGGGAACCCGTCAACGACAATGATATCAATGAAAGACAAGAGCGTATACGGTACATAGCGACTTGTACACATATCAGCGTCTGGGTTCTTTGTTTACAAACATTGGGCAGCACGTGGCGGCGACAGCTGCCACCACTCGGTGTTATGAATGGCCACTACGAGGCGAGTGGCCGCCAGATCGATCTAATGAGAGTGAGAAGCACTCTTAAATTAGGCCATATCACTAGCCTCTCCCCCACTCACAGTGTCATTGATCATGGCTGGAGACAATAGCCTCGTAGCGGGTGCCAATTACAACAGTTGGACCGATCATGCCTCTGATCCTGGTGGTCTGGCGAGCGGGGGGAAGCTTTAGAAATAAGGGGCATTGTTACTAAGGGCATAGCCACTAGGGGCATAGCCACTAGGGGCATAGCCACTAGGGGCATAACCACTAGGGGCATAGCCACTAGGGGCATAGCCACTAGGGGCATAGCCACTAGGGGCATAGCCACTAGGGGCATAGCCACTAGGGGCATAGCCACTAGGGGCATAGCCACTAGGGGCATAACGAGAGGTATATATGTAATAAGGCTGTATCTGAGATACAGATACAAGGGGTATATAAGAGATGTAGATGATATATGAGGGGTATATCTGAGATGGGGGTATGGAGGGTATTGGGGTGGATGTGAGTGGGGCCTACGAGCCGCTAGAAGCAACAGCAAGACTGATCAAGTTATCGCCATACAAACCTAACTCTAAGCCGAGCTTGAGGAGTTGAAAACTCTGGAAATCAACGATTAGTAAGCTTCAGGAAACACAACCGCAACAGTAACAACAGAAGAGTGTTGTGTGCGTGCGTGTGCGTGCGTGTGCGTGTGGGTGTGTGTGTGTGAGGTAGCAGTGGTAATAGCTGACAGAGGTACTACTGGAGGTAGTAGCTCTGTCAGGTAGTAGCTCTGTCAGCAACTTCCAGAGGTTTACTGGAAGTGTGTATGGGGGCCCTCCCATGTGCCTTCAAGGGCCGTAGAGTGGCACTCGGGCAACAAGAGGGGTGTAGAGCGGACAGACCATAGAGCCAGTAGAGCAGGAGTGTGTCCACACTGACTGCTGCTGGCGGACAGGAGAGGAAGTATTAAAAGCAGAACGGATAGGGTCTGAAGAGGGAAATAAAAGCGTGAAAAGATGAAGGGCACTAATACGAGGGGGAGAATAAAAAGGATAGATGAAGAGGGTAGGAAGAGAGAGAGAAAGAGAAAGGGAGTATGTGTGGAGCTCTCGTGGGAATGTCAACACTTGTTAGCCCCCTTCCTTCATTGTTATTGGTCGTGTGTGTGTTAGTCTGTCTTGTACCACTTTCCATGTTCCCCTGTGTTCCAGCCCCCCCCCCTCTCTCTCTCTCTCTCTCTCTCTCTCTCTCTCTCTCTCTCTCTCTCTCTCTCTCTCTCTCTCTCTCTCTCTCTCTCTCTCTCTCTCTCTCTCTCTCTCTGTCTCTCTCTCTGTCTCTCTCTCTGTCTCTCTCTCTCTCTCTCTCTCTCTCTGTCTCTCTCTCTGTCTCTCTCTCTGTCTCTCTCTCTCTCTCTCTCTCTCTCTCTCTCTCTCTCTCTCTCTCTCTCTCTCTCTCTCTCTCTCTCTCTCTCTCTCTCTCTCTCTCTCCCCCCCTCTCTCTCTCTCTCTCTCTCTCTCTCTCTCTCTCTCTCTCTCTCTCTCTCTCTCTCTCTCTCTCTCTCTCTCTCTCTCTCTCTCTCTCTCTCTCTCTCTCCCCCCTCTCTCTCTCTCTCTCTCTCTCTCTCTCTCTCTCTCTCTCCCTCTCTCCCTCTCTCTCTCTCTCTCTCTCTCTCTCTCTCTCTCTCTCTCTCTCTCTCTCTCTCTCTCTCTCTCTCTCTCTCTCTCTCTCTCTCTCTCTCCCTCTCTCTCTCTCTCTCTCTCTCTCTCTCTCTCTCTCATGTCCTTATCCTCCCTTGGTGTCATTACCCCGTCATCTCTTAGAGTGGAGTGACTGGTTGTGGTGTTGACTGACCTGCTGGCAGTCAGAAGCACTCTCCACCAGTCATAGTGAGACTAAACAGTCCCGAGTGTTACATACAGTCACTGACTGCTTTAAGTAACGTGAACTCTTACGATATATTGGCCGCATTATTGACAGACGTAGCACTGACACTCTGTATATATATATATTATGGAAATATAAACATTATATATCCATAATATATAAAAGAATTAACTTAGCAGTTATATTTATTCTAAATAAAGTAATTGTGTTGTGTTATTACAGGTGAGTGTCAACGGTACACCACGGTACACGAGACACCTGTGTGTCCAGGTGGGCTTCTTGGGCAACACTGCCTCGCTGGTAATACTGTCATCACAGGTGAGGTATATGAGGGTTGCTGTTTGTGTGAGATGGCAACACTGGCTGTGTTACTAACACTGGCTGTGTTACTAACACTGGCTGTGTTACTAACACTGGCTGTGTTGGTAACACTGGCTGTGTTACTAACACTGGCTGTGTTACTAACACTGGCTGTGTTACTAACACTGGCTGTGTTACTAACACTGGCTGTGTTGGTAACACTGGCTGTGTTACTAACACTGGCTGTGTTGGTAACACTGGCTGTGTTACTAACACTGGCTGTGTTGGTAACACTGGCTGTGTTGGTAACACTGGCTGTGTTACTAACACTGGCTGTGTTGGCAACACTGGCTGTGTTACTAACACTGGCTGTGTTACTAACACTGGCTGTGTTGGCAACACTGGCTGTGTTACTAACACTGGCTGTGTTACTAACACTAGTTTCTTTTATAACACTAACTGTACATCCTGTATACGAACCGACAGGAGCCATAGTATATGAATACATCATGTATAGAAGGCTAGAGGAGCCATAATTTATGTATACATAATGTATAGAAGACTAGATGAGCCATTATTTATGTATACATCATGTATAGAAGGCTAGAGGAGCCATAATTTATGTATACATAATGTATAGAAGACTAGATGAGCCATTATTTATGTATACATCATGTATAGAAGGCTAGAGGAGCCATAATTTATGTATACATCATGTATAGAAGGCTAGATGAGCCATTATTTATGTATACATCATGTATAGAAGACTAGATGAGCCATTATTTATGTATACATCATGTATAGAAGGCTAGAGGAGCCATAATTTATGTATACATCATGTATAGAAGGCTAGAGGAGCCATAATTTATGTATACATCATGTATATGAGGCTAGAGGAACCATTTTAAGGTCCCTATTTATACCCGAAGTTGGAGAGGTTGAGTAATGTACAAGACAAGGAGGAGATGGTGTTTGTCAAGATGTTAGTGCCATGTGGGGGGGGGAGGGAAGGTGCCAGGCCTGCTCCTCCCACTTCCGGCACTCCCAGCATGGTGGGGGGGGGGGGGGACTGATGCTAGGATGTGGGAAGGAGCAGAAACTGACGTTAGAAGACGGGAAATAAGAGGCACTGATGTTAAATGAGAGGAGGGAGAGAGAGAGGGGAACTGATACTAGAATAGGGGAAGAAGGAGATACTGATGTTAGAAAAAGGGGAAAGCTGTAGAAGAGGGGAGAAAAGAATGAAAGGGTTAAAGGGTGTAATAAAGAGAGGGGGCCAAAGATTACGACCCTGACGACAGAACCATACCATTAAACTCAGTAATAGGGTGAGAGATGAGGGGGAAGTGAGGGGGCAGGTGAGGGGAGGAAGAGGTAACGGGAGGGAGAGCGTGGGAAGAGAGAAATGATGGGAAGGGAGAGGGAGGGAAAGCAGAGAGAGAGGAATAAAGAGGTGAAAAAACAAAAATAAATATTTCTTGGAAGAGAACCGATGGCCGCTACCCTTCAACAAACGTCAGTATTGCAGTGCTTTTATTTTCACCAAAGCGCCGTGATTTGGACGCTCTGGGTGATAGCGTAGAGATAACGGTGCATTTAGAGAGAGAAAGAGAATGGTTGTAGAACATAGTCTCAAAGTTCTGTTAATGATTATAACAATTATAGGTGTTCCGATGTCGGCATTGTTCACGTAACAACCCCATGGTTTATGTTCATAACCTCCCCCCCCCCTCCCTGGGGGAACACACATGTATTGAACATTTCACTGTCACTTGACACTTCAAAAAAATACATTGGTACACCTCTGATAAAAATAATAATTATATAAATGATAATAATAATAATAGAGATGTTAATTATAGGCAAATTATTGTGTATAATGGCTGGTTTAAGGCGGAAGACTTGATTGATGTGAGAGGCCCTATAGCAGTGACCCTATTGACGCCTGGAGGACGCCTCTACCTTGCCCTGCCCTGGTTCCGTGGAGCAATGTCCCCTCGGCCCAGGCTCTGACCAGGTCTCCTGGTTGGTCTGATCAGGTCTTCGGGTTGGTCTGACCAGGTCTCCTGGTTGGTGGTCTGGTCAACTAAGCTGTTAGACGCAGCTGTACGCAATCCGGCATAGGAATGAGAGCCCGGTTGATCAGGTATCAGATGGAGTTGATCAAGTTATGCTTTAAACACTACGAGAGGTCGGCTTGTTAGGCCCCTCTTGTTTAGAGGGAGAGTGTTGAACAGTCTTAATGGGAGGATTCATCTGTATGTGCATGAGGGGATTAAGCTCCAGCTCCTGTCCCCCCGTCTCCTACGCTAATGAAAACTTCTATATTATTGAAATGGCTCAGTGCTCTCTCCTGATAATGACCTTACCTTTCATCATCACCAAATTAGCCTTAGAAAATAATCCAATTAACATGTTTATTATTAGCTGT
Organism: Procambarus clarkii; assembly: GCF_040958095.1. NCBI lineage: Eukaryota > Metazoa > Arthropoda > Malacostraca > Decapoda > Cambaridae > Procambarus > Procambarus clarkii. Next base: position 22,998,750 of record NC_091189.1, read on the forward strand.
TTACTGGGAATAAGCTTTATTTTACGTTACGTTATAGTCGTGTTAGTAACTTTACCTGGAGGTTACCTTCAGTCCATTCCGAGAATCAGTGTCCCTCTATCAACATCAAAGAGTCATGGGTTGTTAAGATTTTCAATTGTTTCCCAACGGGGGTATTCTGCACATCCTGCCATGCCTCCTGGTCTCGTGTGAGGTTATTTTCGTCTTCAGATTTAGAACCAGTCCTTGTAATATTTTCCTAGTGTAATTTCTAGGAAAGTACGAGAGCTGTTATGTAGCTCTGCTGCCTACGCTCAAGGGAATACAGGTTTAAAATGTCTTAGGCAGAGTCAATCATGTTTTATTGAGTAATTTCCGGCCCATAAAAGTCCTTTAGCATATCCTCCAGGGCAACAATTAATCCAGCTTTGAATGGGGCTGTTAGTGAGCAACAACATTCCACCCTAAGGAGCACTAGTGTCTTGAAAAGTATGATCATTGTGATGGCATCCCTTCTTGGGAAGGTTCTTGTTACCATATCTGTCATTTTTCTTGCAGTTGTGACAACTACTTTATGGCGTTCTTTAAAAGTAATGACTTCCGACATTATTACTGCCAGATATTTAATATTTCTTTTTCGTTCAATACCGGTGTTTTAGATGTTTTATTAAATGGATTAAAATGTTAAATTTTCTTTACATGTTCTCTAGGCCAGAAATTTCTCCAACTGCGAATGGGGCTGTTAGCGTGCAACAATGTTCACGGTGAGCCAACGGTGTGCCGGAGCCTTCATATGGTTGGTTACATGGTGGGAGGGTCATCCAGGTCACTATATACTCCCATGATGGGAGGGTCATCCAGGAGGTCACTATATACTCCCATGATGGGAGGGTCATCCAGGAGGTCACTATATACTTCCATGATGGGAGGGTCATCCAGGAGGTCACTATATACTCCCATGATGGGAGGGTCATCCAGGAGGTCACTATATACTTCCATGATGGGAGGGTCATCCAGGAGGTCACTATATACTCCCATGATGGGAGGGTCATCCAGGAGGTCACTATATACTTCCATGATGGGAGGGTCATCCAGGAGGTCACTATATACTTCCATGATGGGAGGGTCATCCAGGAGGTCACTATATACTCCCATGATGGGAGGGTCATCCAGGAGGTCACTATATTATATACTCCCATGATGGGAGGGTCATCCAGCAGGTCACTATATACTCCCATGATGGGAGGGTCATCCAGGAGGTCACTATATACTCAACATGATTCTTGCATCTTCTTTGTTCTTTAGAGCACCATTGTTGATGGTGCCGTGGTGCTCCAGGTGTTTCTGGCCTCGGGTCTGTGTGTTGTATTAAACCTTGTTGCAGGTCACACCCCCCCCCCTCTTCCCCTCCCCTCGGGAGATTACTCTCCTCGCCTATTTGTGCCTGCAGGATCTAGCTCTAGCTCTTGGACCCCGCCTTTCTAGCCATTGGTTGTCTAATGCAATGACCCCTGGCCTATTTCTCTTTCATTCCTGCTTTTAAAGTTATGAATGGAGTTTGACTCTTCAATCTGTTTCTTTAGGTCGTTTCCTTTACTCACTACTCTTATGCTAAAGGAAAACTTTCTAACATCTCTATGACACATCTGAGTCTCAAGCTTCCATCCGTGCCCCCCTTGTTCTATTGTTATTCGTCGTAAACATTTCCTCTGTTTCCACCTTGTTAATCCCTTAGAGTGTGTGTGTGTGTGTGTGTGTGTGTGTGTGTGTGTGTGTGTGTGTGTGTGTGTGTGTGTGTGTGTGTGTGTGTGTGTGTAGTTACCTAGTTGTGTTGGCGGGGGTTGAGTTCTGGCTCTTTGGTCCCGACTCTCAACTGTCAATCAACTGATGTACAGGTTCCTGAGCCTATTGGGCTCTATCATATCTACACTTGAAACTGTGTATGGAGTCAGCCTCCACCACATCACTGCCTAATGCATTCCATTTATCAACTACGCTGTCACTGAAAAATTCTTTTTAATGTCTCTATGGCTCATTTGCGCACTCAATTTCCACCTGTGTCCTCTAGTGTGTGTGCTCCTTGTGTTAAATAGTCTATCTTTATCTACCCGATCAATTCCTCTGAGAATCTTATACGTGGTGATCATGTCCCCCCTAACTCTTCTGTCTCCCAGTGATGTGAGGTTTAATTCCCCTGGTCTCTCCTCGTACCTCATACCTCTCAGCTCGGGTACTAGTCTGGTGGCAAACCTTTGAATCTTTTCCAGTTTAGTCTTATGCTTGACTAGGTATGGACTCCATGCTGGGGCTGCATACTCCAGGATTGGTCTGACATATGTGGTATACAAAGTTCTGAAAGATTCCGTGCACAAGTTTCTAAAGGCCGTTCTTATGTTAGCCAACCTGGCATATGCCGCTGATGTTATCCTCTTGATATGAGCTTCAGGGGACAGGTCTGGCGTGATATCAACCCCCAGGTCTTTCTCTCTCTCTGACTCTTGAAGTATTTCATCTCCCAAATTGATACCTTGTATCTGGCCTCTTGCTCCCATGTGTGTGTATTCACCTAGTTGTGCTTGCCGGGGTTGAGCTCTGATCTTTCGGCCCGCCTCTTAACTGTCAATCAACTGTTACTAACTACTAACAATTTTTTTTCCACACACACACACACCCAGGAAGCAGCCCGTGACAGCTGTCTAACTCTCAGGTATCTATTTACTCCTAGGTAACAGGGGCATCAGGGTGAAAGAAACTTTGCACATTTGCTTCTGCCTGGTCCGGGAATTGAACCCGGGCCACAGAATTACGAGTCTTGCGCGCTGTCCACTCAGCTACCAGACCCCTTCCCCCAACTATATTGCCAACAGCATTTGGTGTTCCCAGGCGGTCACCCATCCAAGTACTAACCAAACCCAAAGTTGCTTAACGTCGCTGATCGGACGAGAAGCGATGTTCTCAACGTGGTATAGCTGTTGGCTGAATGTGTGCGCGTGTGAGTGTGTGCGCGCGCGCGTGTGTGTGTGTGTGTGTGTGTGCGCATGTGTGAGTGTGTGCGCTCGCGTGTGAGTGTGTGCGTGCGTGTGAGTGTGTGTGTGCGTGCGTGTGTGTGCGTGTGTGTGTGTGTGTGTGTACACAATACACTGGCAAGCGCCTGAAGCAGTAATGTATATTTCAGAGATGTTTGAAGGGTGTTGGTGGTGAGGACGTGTGATGTGAGGTGGTGGTGGTGCTCCCTTACTGAAGTGTTGAGTCCCGCGTGTCCCCCCGAGCTCTCCTCTCCTCACCCTTGTGTGTGTGTGCTCACCTAACTCACCTGGCTGTGCCTGTGGCAGTACAGTTTCAGCTCTTTGGTCCCCGCCCAAGGTGTACTATCATGTGCAGATGAAGAGTCACAATAACGTGGCTGATAAAATGTTGATGATTGTACTATCATATCTGCATTTGAAACTACTCATAGAAGGAAAGCAACATGTAAAAGATCTGGGAATTATGATGTCTGACGACCTGACATTTAGTGAACATAACCGAGCAAATATAGCGGCGGCCAGGAACATGACAGGATGGATTATGAGAACGTTCAAATCCAGAGACCTCACAACAATGTTAATACTATTTATATCACTGGTGCTGTCCCGTCTTGAGTATTGCTCGGTACTCACTTCCCCTTTCAGAGTAAGAGAGATCTCTGTATTAGAGGGAATACAGAGAACATATACGGCACACATAGACACGATAAAACATCTAAATTATTGGGACCGTCTCAAAGCTCTCAAAATGTACTCTCTGGAAAGGAGACGAGAAAGGTGTCAAATAATATATACATGGAAGATGGTGGAGGGCCAGGTCCCTAATTTGTACAGTAGAATAACAACATACTGGAGCGAAAGACACGGAAGGAAATGCAGAATAGAACCAGTGAGGAGTAGAGGTGCCATAGGCACAATCAGAGAACACTGAACATCAGAGGTCCACAGCTGTTCAACACCCTCCCAGCAAGCATTAGAAATATTGCTGGAACAAAGGTGGATGTTTTCATGAAGTATTTAGACAAATTATTTCAAGAAGTGCCGGACCAACCAGGCAGTAGTGGATATGTGGGTCTGCGAGCCGCTCCAAGCAACAGCCTGTTGGACCAAGTTATCACAAGTGAGGGTCTGGCCTGAAACCGGGCTCGGGGAGTAGAACAACCTTGCCTTACCTTACCTTGAGGTGCTTCCGGGGCTTAGCGTCCCCGCGACCCGGTCGTCGACCAGGCCTCCTGGTTGCTGAACTGGTCAACCAGGCTGTTGGATGCGGCTGCTCGCAGCCTGACGTACGAATCACAGCCTGGTTGATCAGGTATAATTTGGCAACTAAACTATCTATGGTATCCTAACAACTCCCGATGTTTATTGTTCATCGGGAGTTGTTAACTCTTTCCAGGTATGCATGCCTGATCAGAGACCGGGCCGCGGGGACTGTGATCCTCGGAACCATAGCAAGATAACACAAGGTAATCCTGTCATTATTGGGATAGATGGCTACGTAATGGCCTTCGTAATGAATTATATCAACTTCTCGCAGGAGATAATTTGAAAATATAATTTCTGTTATAGAGTTATAGTGGTTGTGCTTCATCCAGTGATCACAGGAGCCGTCCAGTGATCACAGGAGCCGTCCAGTGATCACAGGAGCCGTCCAGTGATCACAGGAGCCGTCCAGTGATCACAGGAGCCGTCCAGTGATCACAGGAGTCGTCCAGTGATCACAGGAGTCGTCCAGTGATCACAGGAGCCGTCCAGTGATCACAGGGGCCGTCCAGTGATCACAGGAGCCGTCCAGTGATCACAGGAGCCGTCCAGTGATCACAGGAGCCGTCCAGTGATCACAGGAGCCGTCCAGTGATCACAGGAGTCGTCCAGTGATCACAGGAGTCGTCCAGTGATCACAGGAGCCGTCCAGTGATCACAGGAGCCGTCCAGTGATCACAGGGGCCGTCCAGTGATCACAGGAGCCGTCTAGTGATCACAGGAGCCGTCCAGTGATCACAGGGGCCGTCCAGTGATCACAGGAGCCGTCCAGTGATCACAGGGGCCGTCCAGTGATCACAGGAGCCGTCCAGTGATCACAGGAGCCGTCTAGTGATCACAGGAGCCGTCCAGTGATCACAGGGGCCGTCCAGTGATCACAGGGGCCGTCCAGTGATCACAGGAGCCGTCTAGTGATCACAGGAGCCGTCCAGTGATCACAGGAGCCGTCCAGTGATCACAGGAGCCGTCCAGTGATCACAGGAGCCGTCCAGTGATCACAGGAGCCGTCCAGTGATCACAGGAGCCGTCTAGTGATCACAGGAGCCGTCCAGTGATCACAGGGGCCGTCCAGTGATCACAGGAGTCGTCCAGTGATCACAGGGGCCGTCCAGTGATCACAGGAGCCGTCCAGTGATCACAGGGGCCGTCCAGTGATCACAGGAGCCGTCCAGTGATCACAGGGGCCGTCCAGTGATCACAGGAGCCGTCCAGTGATCACAGGAGCCGTCCAGTGATAACAGGAGCCACCCAGTGATCACAGGAGCCGTCCAGTGATCACAGGAGCCACCCGGTGATCACAGGAGCCGTCCAGTGATCACAGGAGCCACCCAGTGATCACAGGAGCCGTCCAGTGATCACAGGAGCCGTCCAGTGATCACAGGAGCCGTCCAGTGATCACAGGAGCCACCCAGTGATCACAGGAGCCGTCCAGTGATCACAGGAGCCGTCCAGTGATCACAGGAGCCGTCCAGTGATCACAGGAGCCGTCCAGTGATCACAGGAGCCGTCCAGTGATCACAGGAGCCGTCCAGTGATAACAGGAGTCGTCCAGTGATCACAGGAGTCGTCCAGTGATCACAGGAGCCGTCCAGTGATCACAGGAGCCGTCCAGTGATCACAGGGGCCGTCCAGTGATCACAGGAGCCGTCTAGTGATCACAGGAGCCGTCCAGTGATCACAGGGGCCGTCCAGGGATCACAGGAGCCGTCCAGTGATCACAGGGGCCGTCCAGTGATCACAGGAGCCGTCCAGTGATCACAGGAGCCGTCCAGTGATCACAGGAGCCGTCCAGTGATCACAGGAGTCGTCCAGTGATCACAGGAACCACCCAGTGATCACAGGAGCCGTCCAGTGATCACAGGAGCCACCCAGTGATCACAGGAGCCGTCCAGTGATCACAGGAGCCGTCCAGTGATCACAGGAGTCGTCCAGTGATCACAGGAGCCACCCAGTGATCACAGGAACCGTCCAGTGATCACAGGAGCCGTCCAGTGATCACAGGAGCCGTCCAGTGATCACAGGAGCCGTCCAGTGATCACAGGAGCCGTCCAGTGATCACAGGAGCCACCCAGTGATCACAGGAGCCGTCCAGTGATCACAGGAGCCGTCCAGTGATCACAGGAGCCGTCCAGTGATCACAGGAGCCGTCCAGTGATCACAGAAGCGAGCCCTGCTGGCATAACACAGGTCAACATCTGCCGGTGAGGTATGCGAGTAGTGTGGATGGTCATGATTGGATAGCCATGATGGACCTGGCTTCTCGTTGCACTGTATTATACAATAACTGCAATACAATAACTACAATAACTAATATACAATACAATGGACTGCAATATGAATAACTGTTGTTATTGCTTGACCTGACACCTCGGGCCAGAGGGTCGTTGTCCCCCCCCCAATTACCTACCTTGAGGTTACCTTGAAGTGCTTCCGGGGCTTAGCGTCCCCGCGGCCCGGTCGTCGACCAGGCCTCCTGGTTGCTGGACTGATCAACCAGGCTGTTGGACGCGGCTGCTCGCAGCCTGACGTATGAGTCACAGCCTGGTTGATCAGGTATCCTTTGGAGGTGTTTATCCAGTTCTCTCTTGAACACTGTGAGGGGTCGGCCAGTTATGCCCCTTATGTGTAGTGGAAGCGTGTTGAACAGTCTCGGGCCTCTGATGTTGATAGTTCTCTCTCAGAGTACCTGTTGCACCTCTGCTCTTCAACGGGGGTATTCTGCACATCCTGCCATGCCTCCTGGTCTCATGTGGTGTTATTTCTGTGTGCAGGTTTGGGACCAGCCCCTCTACTATTGTCCACGTGTAAATTATTATGTATCTCTCCCGCCTGCGCTCAAGTGAATACAGATTTAGGCTCTTTAGTCGGTCCCAGTAGTTTAGATGTTTTACTGAGTGGATTCTAGCAGTAAAGGATCTCTGCACGCTCTCCAGGTCAGCAATTTCTCCAGCTTTGAAAGGGGCTGTCATTGTGCAGCAGTACTCCACTCTAGAGAGCACTAGCGTCTTGAAGAGTGTCATCATCGGTACAGCATCTCTAGTGTGAAAAGTTCTTGTTATCCAACCTACCTACATATAAGTACCGATATGTTGGGTTTTAGTGTCATAGTTTTTTGTTTTTAATTTAGCTGTTCCAACCCCCCTACCGCTCCCCCTCGGGGTGGGGGTGGGGGGGGCGGGAGGACGACCGCTGGTGACCATACTACCAGATCTGGTCTTGTCGTAAACTATTTTATGGGTCGTTCTGGTCGTTGAGTGGCACTCCTCCTGCTCCCACCCCCCCTCCCCCACCCCCCCACCCTCATCACCCCTCCCCCAACCCCTTTTCCCCTCTCTTCCTCATTCCGGTTTCCAACCACAACAGCTGTCCCGTACAACCCTTTTTTTTCGGGGGGGGGGGGGGGGGGAGTAAAGAGGAAGGAGAGGCATAGGTGAAGGGAAGTACAGAAGTGGGAAATACAGTGAGAGGTATGAAAGCAGGCGGGCTGTCCGCCTTGCTGACACGATGTGTGGGTGTTGGCAGCTAAGCTAAGCTGGCTCCCTCTTGTCAGGGAGCTGTGAGTGTGTGAGAGGTTCTTCACATGTGTTTCACCATATATGGATGTCCATAGATGAATACTGTGTAGCATTCATATATACACACTCCGATGCTTCCACACATGTTGTTCTGTTTAAGGCTCTTTATTTTATTATTAGTATTATTTATTGATTTATTCACACACACACACACACACACACACACACACACACACACACACACACACACACATTATATATATATATATATATATATATATATATATATATATATATATATATATATATATATATATATATATATATATATATATATATATATATTGAGATATATACAAGAGTTGTTACATTCTTGTACAGCCACTAGTACGCGTAGCGTTTCAGGCAAGTCCCTGGAATACGATCCCCGCCGCGAAGAATCGTTGTTACAACCAAGTACACATTTTACTGTTGCGTTAAACAGAGGCTATAGTTAAGAAATTGCGCCCAGTAAATCCTCCCCGGCCAGGATACGAACCCATGACAGCGCTCGTGGAACGCCAGGCGAGTGTCTTACCACTACACCACGGAGACTGTAAATATATAAATACATGTACATATATCATTTATTTGCATATACACATACATATTCAATTTTCCAATTATTGGGGGAAAGATTTCTGGTCAGTATTTCATCCGGGAATTATGTACTGTGGGGCGGGGTTTTAATAAAGTAAAGCGAGGCTCTTGGGCCACCAGCTGTGGGAGCGGGGCGTCTCATCTTGGGCCACCAGCTGTGGGAGCGGGGCGTCTCATCTTGGGCCACCAGCTGTGGGAGCGGGACGTCTCATCTTGGGCCACCAGCTGTGGGAGCGGGGCGTCTCATCTTGGGCCACCAGCTGTGGGAGCGGGGCGTCTCATCTTGGGCCACCAGATGTGGGAGCGGGACGTCTCATCTTGGGCCACCAGCTGTGGGAGCGGGGCGTCTCATCTTGGGCCACCAGCTGTGGGAGCGGGACGTCTCATCTTGGGCCACCAGCTGTGGGAGCGGGGCGTCTCATCTTGGGCCACCAGCTGTGGGAGTGGGGCGTCTCATCTTGGGCCACCAGCTGTGGGAGCGGGGCGTCTGATCTTGGGCCACCAGCTGTGGGAGCGGGGCGTCTCATCTTGGGCCACCAGCTGTGGGAGCGGGGCGTCTGATCTTTGGCCACCAGCTGTGGGAGTGGGGCGTCTCATCTTGGGCCACCAGCTGTGAGAGCGGGGCGTCTCATCTTGGGCCACCAGCTGTGGGAGCGGGGCGTCTGATCTTGGGCCACCAGCTGTGGGAGCGGGACGTCTCATCTTGGGCCACCAGCTGTGGGAGCGGGTTGTCTGATCTTGGGCCACCAGCTGTGGGAGTGGGGCGTCTCATCTTGGGCCACCAGCTGTGGGAGTGGGGCGTCTCATCTTGGGCCACCAGCTGTGAGAGCGGGGCGTCTGATCTTGGGCCACCAGCTGTGGGAGCGGGGCGTCTCATCTTGGGCCACCAGCTGTGAGAGCGGGGCGTCTCATCTTGGGCCACCAGCTGTGGGAGTGGGGCGTCTCATCTTGGGCCACCAGCTGTGGGAGCGGGGCGTCTCATCTTGGGCCACCAGCTGTGGAAGCGGGGTGTCTCATCTTGGGCCACCAGCTGTGGGAGTGGGGCGTCTCATCTTGGGCCACCAGCTGTGGGAGCGGGGCGTCTCATCTTGGGCCACCGGCTGTGGGAGCGGGGCGTCTTATCTTGGAGTAATCTTTCTAACATTGGGTCCTCTAACATTTCGATGGTGTTCCACACCCTGATGGCTTGGTGCTGCAGTCTGATGTTTAGTGGCTGTATGTTCAGGTGTTCGTGGAGCTCCTGGATTGTCTGATCATATGGTGGACGTTGTTTTGCTGCTCTCCTTAGCGCCTTATTTTGCACTGCTTGCAGTTTCTGCATGTTAGTTTTCTTTATGGTGTGTAGTGGTACTGGGGGATACTCTAGATGTGGCCGAACTAGAGCCTTATATAGGTGGATCTGAATGTTAGTACTGAGGCTTCGGAATCTTCTCAGTTTTCCTAAGGCTGCTTTGGCTTTGTTTAGTCGGTCCCTTACATGAATTTGTATCCCTGCTCTATTTATCACAAGTCCCAGTATTCTGCCTACCTCCGCATATTGGATCGGATGGTTGTCAAGGATGATGGGGTCCGGGTTTCTTTTCGCAATGTGTTTTATCTGAAACTTTTGTTTGTTGGTGCTAATTTTCCATTGCTTCTGAAAGTTGTTTATGAGTTCAATTGCTGCCTTGGTCTTGTCGGCTAGTAGCGGCTTTGATAGTCCCGGTTGGCATATTATTTGGGTGACATCGTCAGCGTATGTGATGTATTCTCCATGTTGGGGTTGGGGTAGGTCAGCTGTATATATGTTGAATAGAGTGGGGGAGAGGCAGCTTCCTTGTGGTACTCCACTTTTCAGTTCTATTACGTCACCCAAGTAGCTGCCGATATTAAGCCTAGCAGTTCTGTTGTCTATAAAGCTGTAGAGAGTAGCAGTAAATCTCTCAGGAAGTCTTAGTTCAGATATCTTATATTTTAGGCCTGTGTGCCACACTTTGTCAAAGGCTTTCGAAACGTCTCTAAGCACTATATTACACTGATCTTTTTTCGACACTGCGTTGGCTATATGCTCGTAGATCAGGGCTATAGCTGTATGGGCCCCTCTGCGGTTTCTAAACCCATGCTGCCTGGTGTTATACTTCCCTTCCTCTTCCATGTACTTCACAAGTCTCTGATTGATTATTTTTTCGAATATTTTACCTGGTACTTCGAGGAGGGAAATTGGCCTATAATTTTCAGTTTGGGTTGGGGGTTTACCTGGCTTGGGGATTAATCTTATTGTGGCATTCTTGAAGTATGTGGGGAATAGTCCAGATGCAAGAGCTGCATTTAAGATACATGAGTATTGATGGAGTGCAATCACTGGTAAGTTGGATAATACCATCTTATTTATCTTGCTGTTGCCCGGCGCCTTGTTCTTGAAACCCATAATTGTTTTATGGACCTCTGCAATGGTTATGTGTTTCATAAGGTGGCAGTCGTCACGTATGTTGTTAAGGTCTATTGTTTGCGTCGGGAGTAGTGCTGCAGCTCTGTTATCGACTTGGGTTGTAATTTCCCTTTCATTAATGGGGCAAAAATTTAAATTTTCTTCCGGGTTTATCCTAAATATTTTTCCCCAGAACTTCCTGAATTCCTGTTCTTGTTCTCTCTCCTCGTAGAGTTTATTTCCTGAGGCGTCTATGATGTAGGGTGTTTCCTGAGGCGTCTATGATGTAGGGTGTTTCCTGAGGCGTCTATGATGTAGGGTGTTTCCTGAGGCGTCTATGATGTAGGGTGTTTCCTGAGGCGTCTATGATGTAGGGTGTTTCCTGAGGCGTCTATGATGTAGGGTGTTTCCTGAGGCGTCTATGATGTAGGGTGTTTCCTGAGGCGTCTATGATGTAGGGTGTTTCCTCAGAAGAGCTTCCCATCAGGATCTTTACTTTTTTTCCAGAATTTTCCTGGGTTCTGTAGTCGACTTGGATGTTGCGTATTAGGTCATCCCATTGTTTGGTGTACTCTGTTTTGCACAGATCTTGCAGCTCATCTTGTAGTTCCCTTTGTAGTCTTTTGCGCTCATCCGTCCACCCGTGTTGTGTTATGAGTTGTAGAAGGTTGTTATATCTGGTTTGCAGTGTCCTGAGCGCCTCAGTGGCTGGGGGGTGTGGGAGCGTTATATGGTGAGCTACGGGAATGTGATCAATCGTGCATTTTTCTATGGTGCTAATCCATGTATTTAACTCAGCGTTGATGCATGATATTTCCTTTCCATTAAAATCTGTGACACTGATTTCCTGTGCACTGCTTTTGAACGCTTCCCAGTCAGTTTTAGTGTATTGAAGTCTTGGTGGTGAGGGTTTCTGAATGGGGTTAGTTGACAGCGTCATTATTATTGGTAGGTGGTCGCTTGTGATCACAGGACCCCTTTCTATGTGGGTGTTTAGGAGGTGGTGGTTGTTGGACAGTATTATGTCTGGTTTACCACTGTGGCCTTGTCTGACGTAAGGTGGGAAGCCTGGGCCCAGGTGGGTTAGATTTCCGTACCTTATCTTATTGTGGATGGCTTACAACCCTACTGAATGTTATCATAAATATCCCATTTCCTGCTGGCCCCTCCCCCTCCCTCACCCCTCCCACCCCTTACTTCCCCCCCCCCCACCCTGACGCCAGCTGGACCCCGCCCCGCCCCGCCCCCCCTCCACCCAGGTCACCAGCAACACACAAGTTGACCAGTTGCACTAACGTCCCACATAATAGAAGTATTTGAGAGAGTGATCAGGAGTCAGGTCACTAGTTTCATGGAGACCAATGACCTCCACACCCAGTCCAACATGGATTTAGAGCAGGAAGATCATGCCTCTCACAGCTACTTGACCATTACGACAAAATCACTAAAGCATTAGAAGAAAAAAAAACAGAATGCAGAATGTATACACAGACTTCGCAAAGGCATTCGATAAATGTGACCATGGAGTGATAGCACACAAAATGAGGTAAGTGGGAATGACTGGTAAAGTAGGACGCTGGATACTCAATTTTCTGTCGAACAAAACACAAAGTAACAGTCAACCATATAAAATAGAGTCCAAGCACAGTTAAAAGCTCAGTACCTCAGGGTACAGTCCTTGCACCACTGCTGTTCCTTATTCTCATATCAGATATAGACAAAAATACAAGTCACAGCTTCTTATCATCATTTGCAGATGACACAAAAATCTGCATGAAAATTACCTCTGCTGAAGACATTGAAAAACTTTAGTCAGATATTAATAGTTTTCGACTGGGCAGCTGAAAATAACATGATGTTTAACAGTGATAAATTCCAGATACTCAGGTACGGTAAAAATGAGAATCTGAAACATAATAATGGGACAGGTCCCAAATCTACACAGTAAAATAACAACGTACTGGAGTGAACGATATGGAAGAAAATGCAGAATAGAACCAGTGAAGAGCAGAGGTGCCATAGGCACAATCAGAGAACACTGTATAAACATCAGAGGTCCGCGGTTCTTCAACGTCCTCCCAGCGAGCATAAGAAATATTGCCGGAACAACCGTGGACATCTTCAAGAGGAAACTAGATAAACAAATGAAGAAATCCATTTGTTCATTTTATGTATCACGCTATTGTTATTTCTGTGTGTATTAAAACTAGATAGTTTATTTCAAGAAGTGCCGGACCATCCGGGCTGTGATGGGTGTGTGGGCCTGCGGGCCGCTCCAAGCAACAGCCTGGTGGACCAAATTCTCACAAGTCAAGCCTGGCCTCGGGCCGGGCTTGGGGAGTGGAAGAACTCCCAGAACCCCATCAACCAGGTATCAAGCAGGTAAGCCTTTCACCGGGGAAGAGAACATGTGGTCAGGTGCACTCAATAGATGCCGTTGACATCGTTGTGACGCCCAGAGAAAGTACACCCATGACTCACCATGGGAACCTCCTGGTAAGGTCAGCCTGTGACCTCAGATTCAGCTAGATTTAATTGAAATATTTTCTGACTCCTCTCTATTCAGCTTGCTCCTGTTAATGAATAATCCTGATAGTCTTGACAAACAACGTAATGGTACACCTTGAGTGGTTTTTTCACACACCATGGGCAGCTGACGCCCTGATGTGCTGACAATGTAGGTGTGCAAAACATTTTTTCCCGTGTAGGCTGAGCCAGCAGGGAACAGCACCACACCAAACTTTCCCACAACAGTGCAAACGTCCCCCCCCTCCCCCTGATTCGGGGCGTGACATAAGATTGTATAATTACCCCTGAGTGATAGTTAGGAGACAGAGAGTGCTGGGTCACGGAGGAAGAGAGGGGGGGGCCTCAGGAGACAGATTGAATTCATCCAGATCATCTTGAGGTTATCTTGAGATGATTTCGGGGCTTTAGTGTCCCCGCTGCCCAGTCTTCGACCAGGCCTCCACCCCCAGGAAGCAGCCCGTGACAGCTGACTAACACCCAGGTACCTATTTTACTGCTAGGTAACAGGGGCATAGGGTGAAAGAAACTTTGCCCATTGTTTCTCGCCGGCGCCTGGGATCGAACCCAGGACCACAGGATCACAAGTCCAGCGTGCTGTCCGCTCGGCCGACCGGCTCCCTTATAGACCAACCAGACCATAGACCAAGAAGCAGCAGGTAAAGTGGGTGATCCTTGATATTGTCCAATGGTGACTACTAAACATTTGCCAGTGTTTAAATAGGGACTTACAGATTGGTGAATATCCATTCTTGTTCTCAATAAACCCATGTTAAACTTTCCATCTATGTCAATAAAGGAACCTTTCAAAATCCTCTGTGTATAGTTTTGTTATTAAGAACCGGCCCGTAATTTAATGACAGTTAAAAAAGAGAACTCTCCAAGACAAAGCCATGTTTCTTGCCTCGTTGCTTGATGTAGCTAATGGTCAGGCAGGATGGTGGCAGCGTAGTTAATTAATTTGTTCCCTGTGTAGCATTTCATTAGATCCATTAATCCATTAATTAGATCCAGAGTTGCCATTAGATCCGGTTGTAATCATCCGTGGGACACTATATGTCAGTTCATATTACATTAAATATAAATAACCCCATGTTCAGTAACTAATATCTTCAAGGTTTTACCTTTATCAAATTTTTACAAAGTGTTACGTTACCAAGTGCAACCAGTAGGAAGTGTTACTCAGTGTATATTAACATTAATCAATATCTTCTAAGTATTACAATACACCAAGTGTTACTATATACTAGTGTTACAGCGTCACCTCTCAGCAGAGGGCGCTATCGTCGACCTCCTAAACGAACGGTAGTGCTTAATATATGGCGTCTGATATCGACACTCCTCACTCCTCAGATGGCGTCTGATATCGACACTCCTAACTCCACAGATGGCGTCTGATATCGACACTCCTCACTCCTCAGATGGCGTCTGATATCGACACTCCTCACGCCTCAGATGGCGTTGATATCGACACTCCTAACTCCTCAGATGGCGTCTGATATCGACACGCCTAACTCCTCAGATGGCGTCTGATATCGACACGCCTAACTTCTCAGATGGCGTCTGATATCGACACGCCTAACTCCTCAGATGGCGTCTGATATCGACACTCCTAACTCCACAGATGGCGTCTGATATCGACACTCCTCACTCCTCAGATGACGTCTGATATCGACACTCCTAACTCCTCAGATGGCGTCTGATATCGACACTCCTAACTCCACAGATGGCGTCTGATATCGACACTCCTCACTCCTCAGATGGCGTCTGATATCGACACGCCTAACTCCTCAGATGGCGTCTGATATCGACACTCCTCACTCCTCAGATGGCGTCTGATATCGACACTCCTCACGCCTCAGATGGCGTTGATATCGACACTCCTCACGCCTCAGATGGCGTTGATATCGACACTCCTAACTCCTCAGATGGCGTCTGATATCGACACTCATAACTCCACAGATGGCGTCTGATATCGACACTCCTAACTCCTCAGATGGCGTCTGATATCGACACTCCTAACTCCACAGATGGCGTCTGATATCGACACGCCTAACTCCTCAGATGGCGTCTGATATCGACACGCCTAACTCCTCAGATGGCGTCTGATATCGACACGCCTAACTCTTCAGATGGCGTCTGATATCGACACTCCTAACTCCACAGATGGCGTCTGATATCGACACGCCTAACTCCTCAGATGGCGTCTGATATCGACACGCCTAACTCCTCAGATGGCGTCTGATATCGACACTCCTAACTCCACAGATGGCGTCTGATATCGACACGCCTAACTCCTCAGATGGCGTCTGATATCGACACGCCTAACTCCTCAGATGGCGTCTGATATCGACACGCCTAACTCCTCAGATGGCGTCTGATATCGACACGCCTAACTCCTCAGATGGCGTCTGATATCGACACTCCTAACTCCACAGATGGCGTTGATATCGACACTCCTCACGCCTCAGATGGCGTTGATATCGACACTCCTAACTCCTCAGATGGCGTCTGATATCGACACTCATAACTCCACAGATGGCGTCTGATATCGACACTCCTAACTCCTCAGTGGGCGTCTGATATCGACACTCCTAACTCCTCAGATGGCGTCTGATATCGACACTCCTAACTCCTCAGATGGCGTCTGATATCGACACTCATAACTCCACAGATGGCGTCTGATATCGACACTCCTAACTCCTCAGATGGCGTCTGATATCGACACTCCTAACTCCTCAGATGGCGTCTGATATCGACACTCATAACTCCACAGATGGCGTCTGATATCGACACTCCTAACTCCTCAGATGGCGTCTGATATCGACACTCCTAACTCCTCAGATGGCGTCTGATATCGACACTCCTAACTCCTCAGATGGCGTCTGATATCGACACTCCTAACTCCACAGATGGCGTCTGATATCGACACTCCTAACTCCACAGATGGCGTCTGATATCGACACTCCTCACGCCTCAGATGGCGTTGATATCGACACTCCTCACGCCTCAGATGGCGTTGATATCGTCACTCCTCACTCCTCAGATGGCGTTGATATCGACACT
>NC_091189.1:23020170-23082670 GCF_040958095.1 Procambarus clarkii
CTATCATTACTGTGGGGCAGCCACAGTCTATCATTACTGTGGGGCAGCCTCAGTCTATCATTACTGTGGGGCAGCCTCAGTCTATCATTACTGTGGGCGGCCACAGTCTATCATTACTATGGGCGGCCACAGTCTATCATTACTGTGGGGCAGCCTCAGTCTATCATTACTGTGGGCGCCACAGTCTATCATTACTGTGGGGCAGCCACAGTCTATCATTACTGTGGGCGGCCACAGTCTATCATTACTGTGGGGCAGCCACAGTCTATCATTACTGTGGGCGGCCACAGTCTATCATTACTGTGGGCGGCCACAGTCTATCATTACTGTGGGGCAGCCACAGTCTATCATTACTGTGGGCGGCCACAGTCTATCATTACTGTGGGGCAGCCACAGTCTATCATTACTGTGGGCGGCAGTAGTAGGGTGTGCGACGCACAGGTCATTTTTTTTTCTGGGAAAAAAAAGTACCTGTGCGCCCCAAGGGTTTCAGGTCTGGGAAAAAAAAGTACCTGTGCGCCCCAAGGGTTTCAGGTCTGGGAAAAAAAGTACCTGTGCGCCCCAAGGGTTTCAGGTCTGGGAAAAAAAGTGCCTGTGCGCCCCAAGGGTTTCAGGTAAATTTAGAATATCCCCTGTGCGCCCCAAGGGTTTCAGGTAAATTTAGAAAATCGTGTATAGCGCTTGGGGGTTTTCAGGTAAATTTTGTCAGTCGCAGATTTTAGAAGTAAGGATTTCTTATGAGAAAAATAATTTCCGAGACTTAGAAGTTTGTTAAAGCCTTATGGGAGAAATTCAAATAACGTGTGTAGCACTTTAGGGCTTCCAGTAGAACTCTACGGACATATTTTACATGTTTTCAACTTACAAAATCGTCTATGTAAGCCTTAGTTATTCATATAAATTTAGAAAATCACCTGTGTAAGTCAGGGTTTTCAAGTCTCGTACATCACACCCCCCTCCCTCCCCCCCTTGACTCGCAATCTGTCGCCTCACCTGTATTTACTTTAGACGTCAGCCAGCCAGCCAGCCAGTCGGCTCTTAATCTTATCTTATCTTATCCGTAATATCTGGACCGTCCCTCCTCTCTCTCTCTCTCTCTCTCTCCCTCCTCTCTCTCTCTCCTCTTCATATTATTCCCTCTTCCTATTTTCTGACATACTAATATTTTATTCCTTTTTCATTAACCAGTCAGTTTTATACAAATCAACCGAAGCATCTCAATGTAACCTTTAATACTGAAAACTGCCTCAGAGACTATCTAAGCTGGCCCCAGCTACCTGCCCCAGGCTATCTGCCCGAGGCCATCATCACCTGATTACCTGCCCCAGACATCTACCAGTCATTGTCGGCGTTCGCCACCGTAATAATTTATATATATATATATACATTAAGCGTTAATAAAACTTATTTATTTATTTATAATTTATTTAGTCATCTAATTCATAGTTTACACAATTTATAATAAACGACTCATTTAGCCCGAAGTTCTAAGAAGCTCGCTCCTCAATCCGCTTGTATAATATCCGTCCTATTCACTCTTCATCTCTGTAAATAAAGAAAGAATAACAGTTT
Organism: Procambarus clarkii; assembly: GCF_040958095.1. Lineage (NCBI taxonomy): Eukaryota > Metazoa > Arthropoda > Malacostraca > Decapoda > Cambaridae > Procambarus > Procambarus clarkii. The sequence goes on from NC_091189.1 coordinate 23,021,743, forward strand.
CAGATAGCGTTTACACATGTACAATATTTATCAGACACATAAAACCTCAAAACAAATGTACTCACCATTTTCCGTTAGATAATTTGTTATAGCCTCATTCAGCCAGTCGTCTCCAAGCACATTTTCCAACAAATATCGCTCTTATCATAACACAGCGTTTCATAGCAGCTCGGCATATTTTTAAATAAAGCATAAGATAGCCTCATTACGTTCCTATCATTCTGCATATATTCTCCATAAGTAAAACTAGTTTCAAATAGCTTTATTGCAGTTTTTAGATCCTTGTTTGAAAGATGGTAACAGAAAAACATCGCATATAGCCCGCATACGTAAGTATTTAAACTCTGAAGTCTCTCTGTAAACGTGTATACATCACAGTCTTTATAATAATTTAAAAACTCCGAAATATATGGCGAATACACATTTATTCCATATGAATCGAGTATAACTATTTTCCGTTTAGATTTATATACAGCAATCCAGTGACCCATTACTTCCTTAGAGTCTCTTCCTAAGGTATTTATTATAAACATAATCGGCCTGTCCCGTATTTGCTTCATTATTCTATATATATCCGTCGCTAAATAGCATCCAATATATTTAGCTTTACTACCTTTCATATCGTTCAATGCCGTATTAATTTGTTTGCAGTTCATGCTCTTGTATCACACACAACTCGCCTATCTGAATAAATTCTCAATACTCCCGTTGTAATTCCGAATAAAATAATAACTTTATTTGATTTCGCTGGAACAGCAAATTCTAATGTAATTCTCAGGTTGCCCGAAGCCTCTATAGGAAGGGTATCTCTCAATTCCTCAGGCGTTAGTCTAAATGCCAGTAATGTTCTTCCTTTTATAAATGAATTATATGTCAAGGTATTACAAGCATTAAAGCCTACTGTATTTTGAGTCTCGTAGTATAGTTTCGAACATTTATTCGGGAACTTGCAAGTTATATTAAATAAGTTTGTCCCATCACGTGTAATATATACATTAGATAAATCGCAATGATCGAAATAAAGTGGATTAAGTGTATACGCTCCTGATATTGCTTCCATATCCATCATCATAATAAATAATTTATCTGGGATAATGCTCCCCCATGGCTGGTCAATACTTAATCTCTGCTGCCCATTACCAAGAATGAACGTCTTGTGGAGTGTCTTATCAAACGTATATGTAACTGGTGTATTTTGTTCAGCCAGAGCTCTATTAATAGCCTCCAATCCAGATGCAAATGGAGTTATCCGATCAATCCACATTCTAGCTAGTTTTATGTTAAACTTATATCCAGATTCAATACTGTTTATAACCCACGGATCACTGTTAAGTTCTAATCTCAAACGAATATCAATTCCATCCAAAAGATATTCGCTCAAAGTTGTAATGTCCAATAGCAGTTTAAAGCAACAATTTACTCCCTCAGTTTTTAACTTTACAAATCTAGATTTAAGGTCTTCGGATGCATTCTTAAAATAATCTACATCATATTTTTCAGGGAAAACATCATTATAGAAATACGTCAGTTCTTTAAATCTTTCAGCTTTACATTCAGAAAGCGTCGTCATTAGCTTTACATATGATAAATATGAAAATAGTGAATTAGTTTCCACCACTTGCTCATTTAAATAAACAGTTACAGCTTTAAACATTGTCTGGGACAAACCATTGACTATTGATGCATTTTTAATATCCGCTAAAGCCGTAATTCCGTCAGGTCCCGTTAATTCAACCATCAGTTCTAGCGTCAAGCTCGAAAGATCAATAAATTGACCCTTAACTCCCGGGATACGGAATTCAATATAAGAGTCTTTAAATTTATTGTTAATACTTGAATTCACAGGTAAAATATCCTGTGTCTGTCTTGAAAATATCGTACTTTCAACCATTCTATGAGGACTAACTTTAGGAAAGCCATCACTTATAGCAGCTGTATAATTTTCTAAAGGAACTTGCAATGCTGCACTAGGAGCATTTACACTCATCATGTCTGCGTCTAGCATACAACTAGTACTGTTTTTATGAAAACACGTCTTTATATCTATCCATTTTCTTTATATAGGCAGGTCTTTTCGTTTTTTTTCTTTTCGTTACTCGGCCACCTGCTAACAATTTAGGACCTATACTTTTCAATGTTTCCATACCGCGTTTTCTAATTGAATCTTTCAAAGTACCTTGACCAGCATTTATATCCTGCAAAACATTCTGTCCCATTGTCAATGCAGCTGGCATAATAGTTTTTAATAGGAAAGGAGTTGCTCTACGAGCTAGACCAGTTAAGAAACTTAATATTCCACCTCCTCTTAAATGTCTTCTATCAAAAACAGTAATATCGCCCAGTGCTCCACCTCTCTTCCCTCGAGGAGCGATAAATCGCCCTACCTCGTCAACAGACAGCGGTACAAACCCGACCCTCATGTTTAAACAGGCCAAGAGAGAATGATAAACTCCCTCTACTCATGCCATTATATATCAACGGGTCTAATATGTAATACTGCAATCGTACATCCATCCTTTTCAAAATATACAGGCTCCCCATCTTGATCTGTTAATCTAATACTGATGCCATCAATATTAGTCGTATTTAAAGGTTTATATAATTTCCTGTGTGTTACATTACTTTGAAACGAAACAACATCCAAGATATTTACAATCTGATTACCAAACATGGTGGGCTGCACCTTATCACAATATACACACAAGAAATCTATACGGCCTCCTGGCCTAGGATGATAATAGCAAGTATCTTGTACAAATAACCTGTTATTAGGTGGCTTATTCATAATAAAAATATCATAGGCTTTACCTACTTCAGCTCCAATAACTTTACATATATTTCGACCGAAAGATAAAGAAATTCTAACAACTAATTTTCCATCCTTTGTAATAAATAATTTTAACAACTTCTCACTAAATGCTGCATTAAACTTAATTCGATTAATACTCGAATCATATTTCATATAAACGTCCCCGTGATCTGGGAAATTATAATTAAGTACAGGTCCTATAAAACTCAGTGAACCTTTTGAAAATATAGTAGAAATTTCTCTATTTAAAATAGTCGTTAGCTCTATGCAATTATCACTGGCTAAAATATCCGACTTTAAAGTGAAAGATGTATTCACCGTACTCAAATCAGATAAACTTTTATTAGACACTAGAAGTTGAACTGAAATAAAACTTTCCGGGTCATTCCTCCTAACAGCGAAATAAGATGGAGGCAGGAATATATTCTTCAGGCACACTTCATAAGCTTTATTCGGGTCTAAAGGCAGCTGATTATGTAATCTATTTTCAAAAGCATTAGGAGCATTGTTTTTAAATACATCAGTATCAGAGTTACTCGCTGCATATATAACGTAACTATCCATCCTGTAGACTATTAGTAAATGATAAAAATAAACAGAAACTCACCTTAATATGATATCCAGGTAGACTCTCCTTCATCTACAGCCTTGATCTTCCTCTTCAAACTTGGAGGAGAAAACACTTGATTTTTCGCATCTACATTTCTAAATAAATTCTTAGGTGTAGATGTCAAAGAGAAGAACAACTTTGCAATTGGCAGTTTATCTTCTGGGAATAACAATTTCGGAGTGCACATCCTGCCTATAACGTCATCAACAATATTGAGCCCAGTAACTGGCGATGTAATGTTCCCTTCCTCATCCCACTTTACAAGTCCAGTTGTATTAAAATAATTTAACAGGGAGACAGCAAAATCATAATCCTTAAGCTTTAATCTTAAGTCTATCAAGTGTTGTATAACAGGATTTGTTCTCACTGTCGTCGTAGGCTTCTCAACACTTACTGCCGTAGGCTTCTGTTGATCAATAGCTTTTCGTGGTACAAGATAGAATTCTTTCATTATTCCTTATTAAATAGCCTTGAAATGAAATTTATAGCTATGGGAAGTAAAATGCCCAATAAATTACCTCCTCTTTTACTCGTTAATATGTCTTTCTTGAGTGAAATAGCTTTCTTCTTGCAGGCTAATGTATGGAGTAGAGCTCTATATTTAGAAAGTCTCTTTAAAATAGGCTTCCCAACTTCAATTTTATTTTTTAAGAAATTATTAAATATTTCTGATAAGCAAAGTATATGTTCCTTTTTAAGAGTCTTAATTAACTTTTTCCTAGAATTATAACCTAATCTAGCTAATAGTTCAATAAATCCACGATACTTGCTAACTAAGGGCTGCTTCTTCATAGTTTCTTCACGTCATCTGAATTCACCCACTGATCAAATGAACTGTCGTAACCGACGTATCTAACTTTATATAAAGTAGTATTACCAACTTTACGTTTACTTATAATTCTCTCAATTTCAAATGTATCTGACAAGTAGGTGGGAGTCAACTCCTCTCTATAAAATCCGCCTTCTATAAGTCTATTATTTAAGTCCTTTAGATAATATAAAGGCACGGGTTGTTTAGTATCAATTTGAGCAATTGTAAATATTTCCTTAGTGTTCTGTTGATGAAAACCTCTTTTGAACTTTGAAATACGATTAGATAAGGCAAGCCGTACTGTATCTCCTACAGACAGATGATTACTGATGCGTGGCTTAGTCTGCTGCTCTCCTTTATACATGAGCTTAAATTGCCTAGTCACATCTTGAGACGAAGATAAAGCATGTACATCAATAGGTATTTTCCCCTTTAATCCTCTATGTGGTGTTCTATTATACGTTTTAACCATATCAGGTAAAACATTTATATAGGTTAAGGTGTTATAAGCCGTTAAATATTTATATATCTTAGTTTTCAATGTTCTTATAAATCTCTCTGCAATGCTGGCTTTAGTTTCCTGAGAAAATACACTGTACAGATCAATGTTTTTACTGTCTAACAATCGTTTCATATATTTATTATAGAATTCACCGCCCTTATCAGTGTTAAGCTTCCTTACACCTTTTGATGAAGGTAAATCCAGAACAGCTTTCATGGCTTCACTTACACTCTGACCTGATTTAGTGGATAGTGGAACTACATGTGCAAACCTTGAAAATATATCAACACAAACTAATAAATATTTAATATCATTGTTGTGCTTAGCTAACAATGTCATATCAGCCAAGTCACTGGTAAAGAAAGCTTTTGGTCTAGGTGCTAAGATACGTCTTCGTTTAAATTTACGTTTTTTTAATAGATGTAAGGTATAAGCATTAGACGTTTTTAAATAGTCTTTCACATCTTTTATAGTTATTTCAGGGATTGTTTTCTTTGCAGCCTTATACAATTTTAAAACGCCACCAAACCCACCTATGGACTTGGGGTCATTGTATATCTTATTAAGAGCTTGTGTAATGTTCACCATTGATACACTATTTCATATGGGGGTTCATTTACAATATTTCCCCTAAATATTATGGATTCAGGTGTTTTAACGCCCAAGTCAACAAGTAAATACCCATACTGTCGAGAAATCACTTTCTTATATATATCTAAAAATTTCTTGGCATCTTGTTTTCCGAATATTTGTCTGCCTAATGTTTCTATCTGGGACAAGTCTCTTGATTTAAGCAGAATAAAATGAGAAGCATTTAAACTTATAGATCTAGAAAATTTCCCACTGAAAAATATATTTTGGGTTATAAAAATAACAGAGATGTTCTCATGCCGTCCCTTAGTAAATATATCACTTACTATTTTAGAGTTTGTAGATTCAACATACAAGTCATCATAAACAACTAATATATGAGATGCATCCTCTGGATCACGATCGTCTAAAGGGTTTACAATTTCAGAGTAAAAAGATATCTTATGATTAAAGAGTGGATTAGTTCTCAACTCTTTATACCCGCTTCCACAGATAATTATTTTTGCAAAGTTCTGCTGATATTTCTCTATCATTTTAGCACATAAATAGCTCTTCCCACCATTTGAAAATCCAGCAATAATAATTCTTGACGGTTCACTAAATATATTCAACTGGGATTCAGTAATAACTTTTTTCTGCCCTTCCATGTTGCTAGGATTCAATAGACTAACTACAAATATATAATGAAAGGAGTATTTAAACGAAATCTACATTCGAGTTTTATTTAAACATACCAATAAAATCATAGTCATAACATATCCAATACAGTAATAAAATCTTAGAATATACATTATCATAGCCATTTGAATCATAGTCATTTCATATCCAATACAGTAATAAATCTTAGTCATTTTCATATCAAATACAGTAATAAAATTATAGAATATATATTATCATAACATATCCAATACAGTAATAAATAAATCAGTCTTAAAATAGCAATTTGAACATATCAAATACAGTAATAAAATCATAGAATATACATTATCATAGACATTAAAACATAACATATCCAATACAGTAACAAATCTTAGTCATTTTCATATCCAATACAGTAACAAATCTTAGTCATTTTCATATCAAATACAGTAACAAATCATAGCCAATACAATATCATAGACATTTGAATATAGGTATAGATAATACATAGACAATACAGTAACAGACTTAGTTGTTGTTAGGGAATAATTGCTGAGCGACTCTATCCCGCTTTTCCCAAAGATTAAAAATGGGGAACAATTGACGTCTTGGTTGGGGATTATCTACAATTACTGGATCCCCTACCTGCACCTCTTCCTCTACCTGTACCTCTTCCTGTACCTCTTCCTCTACCTGTACCTGTACCTCACGCTCTGGAATGTCTGGGTGACCGTAAGCTAATGACTCTGTGGGACTAATGAGGTATCTCTTGTCATCAAAAGCTGACAGACCGCGCTTAGTTGTTTTACACGTGCATATCTGTCCATTAACATTACGAATAGATCGGGATACAAAATTAAAAGTTGTATTTGTCTCTAATGTGTTCTGAAAAGATGCATGTGTTATTTTCTTTTGTTGGTGATAAGGAATCCCTTTACATTTACATAAATGTTCATTATCAAGGGTTAGGAGAGAGTAAGTTTTAGGCTTGAGTGCAATTAATTCAGTTATGATTTTCTGCTTTACTTCTGACTTGAGGAGTCCTAGTTCACCTTTGCGAGTAGCGGAATACATGGGATGATCTTTGTCAAAATTACTGAAATCCATATAATCTACTAGAGGAGCTTTTGTCATTTCTTGGAAAGCATCTTTACAGGTCAGAGTAAATATGAATGAGTCTGTATCCGTATAAATTAGTCTAGCTCTCTCCCCATAATGGGCTTTAACTACATTATACCAGAACTCGTATAAACGCCTCTTGGCTATCTGCAAGATCTGATATCCCATGTAAGAAGGAGTGGTAACTTTAAGGATGTCTTTCATTACTGTACAGAGAACCCTATCTTGACCTAAAGAGACAGCTCGTTTATACAAAGGGTTTCTTGCATGAGTTAAGAATGAATGTTTTGTCGTTACTAGATGGTGAGTATTAGCATATCGAGATATATTTGTCATTGATTTCCCGTACAGACTATTACTTATGAGTTTAAAAGCTTTTCCTTTAACTTTACAGGTGGTATTGGCTCGTTCTCGAATGTTGGTTGAAATAAAATCTTTTAAATAGGGAGCCTGATTAAATTCATAGATTGTTTTTACTCGTTCAACTTCTAGTCCAAGTTTTAATAGCAATTGCAGGAAATCAAGGCTTACTAAGTAGTCGTTTTGGGGCAAGTGGGATGCAATTAACTTAGTATTTTTAGGTGGGAGCTTACGTTTTTCATCATTAAGGGTTTTCTTACTGTACTCTGACAAAAACTCCTCCGTTATATTAGTATGAGACAGTACAAGGGGCAGATCATCAGTATACCTGGCTACCTCGGGAGATACATGTTTTGTATCGCATAAAATCCAATAACCTTTGTCTTGATTACAGGGGATATGCTGTAACCCTTGCCCTAATAAGGTATCCCGCTCAAGGTCAGTTAATTGTCTAATCCCTCCCTGGGGAAGTACCTCAGCCATGCACGCTGCATATAAGCTGTTAAAGTCGAGGTACAAAATGTGAGTATCGTCATCAGAGCTAGGGTTAGATGTAGTGTGCTCGTTAACAGCCTGTGTAAATTGTCTTATGGAAGATGTGAACCCTCCTCTAAGATTCCTTCTCAACAAATCATATATATTCTGATCATACACATAGTCAAGTACAACTTTTGATTTAAATAAGAACGCGTCCCAAGCATAACTAGGAAGTGATACATAGAAAACAATATCTAGTTCATAAATTTCTTTCAGTGATGTTCGCCAAAGTGTAAATATATCAACTAGCATTCCCACGTCAACTTTTAAATATAACATGAGGTAATCCTTGATGTTTGTACAGTTCCCTAAATTAAATACTTTAAGAGCATTGTTATAATCTTCTTCAGACAGTGGAGAGTCATGTAAAACATTGTAAAACTTATCTCGCGAAGGGAGCTGAGGTTCGTCTAACACGTCCATGGAAGAAATATAATCATAACATAGGCTTTGTTTACCTTTAATTAACAGAGCTTTAGCTTCATCGGATACGCCATTTAGTATGTGTTCAGTGTACTTGGTGGGTTTCTTACCGGCAACGTGCTCGCTTGCTAAGGTTCCTAATGACCCGTTAAGGAGAGCTAGGCTATCTAGGAATTTAAGTTTACCTATGATGACTTGCATAAATTTCAATCCTTCCTTGGTTAGAATTTCTACATCGCGGTGAGGATTTTTGGACAGTTCGTTAAGTATAATTCCAAGATCATAGGCAGCATTATGGGAAAATGTGGTCAAGTATCTACGCGCATTTTTACATTGTAAATTGCAACGAGCACAATAAGCACCTAAGTAATTATTTTCCTGAATAGCATGATTATGATGTCTATGTTTATCTTTCTTATCCTTGAAAGTTTGATGACACAATTGACACGTATTTTGTCTTTGAAACATTCTTTCCTGTTCTCTAGACAAGTTCTTAGGGAAGTTGGGGAGCTGAGCATGAATAGCTTTCCATGAGGCTTCTAGCTTGGTAATAAAATGATTGACCGCATCTGGACCTACGTATGAATACGTTTCTACGACATTGAATTCCCTGTCTAAAATCATGTATGCATAAGCAATTGCTTTATGCTTACATTCCACCATGCCTCTAGGATTTTGACGGTCTAATAGACATTCAAAATCGTAATAGGCGGTGTGAGTTGGGCTATAGGTCCTACCGTAATTTTTAAAACTGATTTTATCACTAGGATTATAGAATGAAAATACTTGGGATACAGTGCATGACTCTTCGTGAGCCTGAATTTCATCTAAGGGAGCATGCAAAAGACAAATTTTGCAGAATTTATGAGTGTTAGGAATCCTTTCAGAATGATTGTTAATACTCTTTACAAATTTATCAAAATCCTTGATCAGACAGAGATGCTTGCCTTCTAATAACAACAAAGGGACTTTATCGGCATACTTTTCCTGGCTTTTCCTAGCTAAACTAAGATAGTATCTGTTACTTTCATGAGTTACTGTATAAATATAAATAGAAATTTTGTTAAGCTTCTCTATTTTCTTAAGGTTATCAAATGATACGGGGAATCTGATTTCATCTGCCCATACTACGAATCTTCTACACCATCGAAGGCTTTTGTAATGTTGTCTAACATTATGCATAGTCCTGCCCAATGCTAAGTTTTTATACGCGGCAATGCACTGTAACAAACACTCATCTCCTTCACTTTCAGGATTAAATACTGTTTCTTTACCCCTTAATTTTGCAGGATATGGTACGTAAGATCCAAGGCGCATAGGGTGGCGAATATATGAAAAATTAATGGCAAAGCCTGACATGGAATGAATTCCTACACTTGAGGATTGGACATTTTTTAGGCATTCGTCAATTTTAGCAGACATTTCGTCAACCCATGAATTTACGAGAACTTCCACCTCTTCCTGTGTAACAATCTGAGTTTCTCCTCTAATTGAAAATACTTCATCTAATATTTCATATTGATCGTCGGCATGATTAAGTTTTTGCAAAATTAGGCTTACATCAGGGTAAATGTGAAATGAGGGAGGGAATTCTTCCTGTATTTGTCTGAACTGATTGTCTATATATTCTATAAAAAATTCTCTATACCTATTTATATATAAGCTGGGGTCAGCGTCTAAATGTCCGGGAATGGAGAACGAATGTCTCGAGAATGAACCTTCGAAATGGTTAATGACTTCTAACACTCGCGGAACAATGTTATCTAAGTTAAGTACCTCTGGGGAATCTGGAGCGTTGACTTCTTCATCTGATATGTCGTGAACAGGGGGTTGATTGTCTTCTTCTTCTTCTTCATCTGAGGATGCATGCTGGTTGCCGTCTGGTGCATCTTCTTCTAGCTCCTGGGACAGCTGGGGTTGACTGCGTACAGGTGTGCTCCACTCAGAGGGTTGGGTTGAATCCGGGGGAGATTCTGTAATATAATATTAGCAATGAATAAACATTAAGAGGAAAACACATTTGAAAACAATAAGAGGATTTGAAAACCTTAATAGGAAAATATCGTGTAAATAAGAGGAATTATTATTAAGAGGAAAAACAAAAAGTTTAAATAAGAGGAAAAACTGAATTACAGATAAATAATAATATTACTTACGAGCTGGGATGTTGATTCCACCAAGTATGAGATTCTCTTGATCACGAATAGGAACTCCTGTAATGGAAATATTTTTCTGTATGAGTACTTATTACTTGTTTATACACTTGATAAATATACAATTATTAACTTTAAAAAATTATGAAAATTATTGTGAAAACGTACGGTTATTTATGATGCGACGGCGTTTGGGTGGAGGTTCAATGACGTTTCTGGCTTCGGTGGGAGGTTCCCGGTTAACGGAGAAACGACAGTATGGGCAGGAAGTAGAACCATGAACTGAAATGAAAATAATATATATAAATTGACTGTCTGTATGTATGTATGTGTGTTTCGGATATATATTTTCTTTGAAAGTTTATTGAAAGTGCGAGAAAAAGAGGTACTTACGATTTGCACAATAGAGTTGCCCACAGCTGGTACAGGTTACGTCAAAATGTCCAGGCGGTGTAGGCCCATTGCATCCTATACAGTATAGTCTGCATTCTTGAAGAGCGTTGATGGACATTTCGCCGAGGCATGTTAAACATCGTGTTTGACACACATGAACGATTTCGTTGTTGATAGGAGACAGGCACAGAGGACACACTGACATGATGATATGACTAGGCTAGGGGAACCTTGTGAACAGGATGAAGATTGATTGTAGACTGAAAGTGTAGGCCTCTGAGACTTTGGCGATCTGAGGGGGCCCCTGAATGAGCGTAATAACGATAGTGTGCCCCTGAGTGAGCGTTTGGCTGTTTTATTAATAGCGAGAATGATTGGCGAATACTGGGGATAAACTCTTTTATTATAAATTGTGTAAACTATGAATTAGATGACTAAATAAATTATAAATAAATAAATAAGTTTTATTAACGCTTAATGTATATATATATATATAAATTATTACGGTGGCGAACGCCGACAATGACTGGTAGATGTCTGGGGCAGGTAATCAGGTGATGATGGCCTCGGGCAGATAGCCTGGGGCAGGTAGCTGGGGCCAGCTTAGATAGTCTCTGAGGCAGTTTTCAGTATTAAAGGTTACATTGAGATGCTTCGGTTGATTTGTATAAAACTGACTGGTTAATGAAAAAGGAATAAAATATTAGTATGTCAGAAAATAGGAAGAGGGAATAATATGAAGAGGAGAGAGAGAGAGGAGGGAGAGAGAGAGAGAGAGAGAGAGAGGAGGGACGGTCCAGATATTACGGATAAGATAAGATAAGATTAAGAGCCGACTGGCTGGCTGGCTGGCTGGCTGACGTCTAAAGTAAATACAGGTGAGGCGACAGATTGCGAGTCAAGGGGGGGAGGGAGGGGGGTGTGATGTACGAGACTTGAAAAACCCTGACTTACACAGGTGATTTTCTAAATTTATATGAATAACTAAGGCTTACATAGACGATTTTGTAAGTTGAAAACATGTAAAATATGTCCGTAGAGTTCTCCTGGAAGCCCTAAAGTGCTACACACGTTATTTGAATTTCTCCCATAAAGCTTTAACAAACTTCTAAGTCTCGGAAATTATTTTTCTCATAAGAAATCCTTACTTCTAAAATCTGCGACTGACAAAATTTACCTGAAAACCCCCAAGCGCTATACACGATTTTCTAAATTTACCTGAAACCCTTGGGGCGCACAGGCACTTTTTTTTCCCAGACCTGAAACCCTTGGGGCGCACAGGTACTTTTTTTCCCAGACCTGAAACCCTTGGGGCGCACAGGTACTTTTTTTCCCAGACCTGAAACCCTTGGGGCGCACAGGTACTTTTTTTTTCCCAGAAAAAAAAATGACCTGTGCGTCGCACACCCTACTACTGGCGGCCACAGTCTATCATTACTGTGGGGCAGCCACAGTCTATCATTACTGTGGGCGGCCACAGTCTATCATTACTGTGGGGCAGCCACAGTCTATCATTACTGTGGGCGGCCACAGTCTATCATTACTGTGGGCGGCCACAGTCTATCATTACTGTGGGGCAGCCACAGTCTATCATTACTGTGGGGCGGCCACAGTCTATCATTACTGTGGGGCAGCCTCAGTCTATCATTACTGTGGGGCAGCCACAGTCTATCATCACCGTGTCAGGTCTATAGTGATATGTTTTGATAATCCCACTTACTTTAAGTTTGTCAAGTTGCCAGTAACTTTAAGTTCGCCCAGGTTCCTAGGGACTTTAAAGTTGTTGGTCAAATCAATGGTGATTTTTACTTTATGGCCACCTTGACTTAGAATCAACTGAGAGAAGGCTTAGAGTTTGTACTGGTCATACTGGGCTCGAACTACGGTCTAGTACACCAGTGTTCCACTGAGCTTGTGTACCTTGTGTGGAATGTAAATATTATATTACTTATTCATGCTCTATGTATACACTCATCCTGATGTATACAGAGTTGTATATAGGCCAGTTGTGTATACACACACACACCTGGAAGTCTGTTCTACACAACTGGTAGTCTGTTCTAGTTCCCTTTACCCTACACCTCCAGGTGTAGGGTAGGGTAGGGCCAGGTCGGTCGGGAGACGGGAGTCGGTCGGCCGAGCGGACAGCACACTGGACTTGTGATCCTGTGGTCCCGGGTTCGATCCCGGGCACAGGCGAGAAACAATGGGCAGAGTTTCTTTCACCCTATGCCCCTGTTACCTAGCAGTAAATAGGTACCTGGGTGTTAGTCAGCTGTCACGGGCTGCTTCCTGGGGGTGGAGGCCTGGTCAAGGACCGGGCCGCGGGGACACTAAAGCCCCGAAATCATCTCAAGATAACCTCAAGATAACCAGGTGTTTTTGCTATCCTTTTGAGAAGGGATTCTAGCAGCACAAGCATTACTTGGGTTATAACAGGATACCTGTGGCCAGATTCACGAAGCAGTTACGCAAGCACTTACGAACGTGTACATCTTTTCTCAATCTTTGGCGGCTTTGTTTAGAATAATTAAACAGTTAATGAGCTCCGAAGCACCAAAAGGCTGTTTATAACAATAACAACGGTTGATTGGCAAGTTTTCATGCTTGTAAACTGTTCAATAAATGTAACCAAAGCCGTCAAAGAGTGAGGAAAGATGTACATGTTCGTTAGTGCTTGCGTAACTGCTTCGTGAATCTAGCCCCTGATCAACCAGACTGCGATTCGTACGTCAGGCTGCGAGCAGTCGCGTCCAATAGCCTGGTAGACCCGACCACCAACCAGGAGGCCTAGAGACCGGGCCGCAGGAACGTTGATCCTAGGAACCTTGGTACGGTAACCATAAGGTAGCCTCAGTCGCCGGGGGCCTGACGGTTGAGTGGACAGCGCTCAGGATTCGTAGTCCTAAGGTTCCGGGTTCGATCCCCGGCGGAGGTGGAAACAAATGGGCAGAGTTTCTTTCACCCAGATCATCCTGTTCACCTAGCAGTAAATATGTACCTGGGAGTACCTATTTACAGCTGCTACAGGCTACTTCCTGGGGATGTGTAATAAAAAGGAGGCCTGGTCGAGAACCGGGCCTCGAAATCATCTCAAGATAACCTCAAGATGGAAGATAGCCTAAAAACAAGGGAGAAATTAAGTATAGGAAGTAGCATTGCCAGTTGTAGGAGCAAAAAGTAACAAGAAAAAATGTGTCTTATAAGTTTGTGAATCATGAATATGTACAGTTGTAAACGCTACCATCGTCTTATTCAAGGTTTGTTTACATCTGCACTGCTCAGGTGTTCGGGCAGCATCGGCCCCGACTTTATCTGTGCTTCTGAAAATTATATAATACATGTCCTTCTGTGAATGGGCTTCAAAAACGAATGTCAAAGGATAGGATATGTGTAATGGTGGTATCTGGAGATTTATTTGATTTTGTGTAATGACACAAAACTGTGTAGTGAAGTGAGGATCTCGTGCAGGGATTCCGAGGATTTTCCCGCGCGCGCCAGCTGTCAAGGCAGCAACTCGACCTTCTAATTATACGGTAGACAGCAGGAACACTGTGATTGGGATGGTCGGGTTGTTGTGGGTGCCGAGGCTGCCTATCTTCCTGGTGATGTATGCCTTACCTTACTGGCTCTTTGGCACTCTCAGGAAGGGTGCCACAACACCTGTTGTTGTTTCTGGATGTACTCACCTCTGTACATGTGCACTCACCTGTGTGTGTGTGTACACACCTGAATGTATGTGTATATGTTTCAGTGTGAAGGTCTCTTGGTGATCACATTCTCTCAGGTGGCAACATAAACTATATTATTACTGTCCTGGGGCGGAACAGGGCAATGTTTACCTCAAAAACAGCTGTGCTGATGAGAGAGTTCCCGCCAAAATATGCGCTGGGGCGAAGAATTTGTCACGTGTGTTGTTTAGTCTTTTTCTATTCCAGTGGCAGAGAACGGTGTAGCCCGACAGTAGTCTTGTGAGTCTTTCCTGTCTCTGATGCAACCTGTCCTCGGGTTAGGGGCGTCTAAGGGGCGTTCCAACGACACAGTCGTATATTTTAACGTATTGTGTATTCAGAATCGGTTTTTGTTTTCAGATGATTAATATTACGATATATTAGAATTCTGATTATAGGTTGGCGTAGGTTAGGGTGGGTGATTAGGTCCCGTTGGCAATTGCTTATATTTTCAGGCATCCCGTCCTCGACTCAAACCCATTCCATCCAGCGGTCGACCCCAAAGACGCATTCATCAATTTTAACATTTTGTTAATTCAAAACAACTTTTCTCAAATATAAATTAATATTACAAGATATCAGCATATTGTGCATATATAGGTTAGGTTAGGTTAGGTTAGGTTAGGTTAGGTTAGGTTAGGTTAGGTGTTTAGGTTCTGTTGGCGATTATTTGTATTTGTAATACGTGGGTGAAGCATTTACAGCGTTGTGATTCGAACAAAATTCGTCAGTGAAGCACTTGTTCCGGAAGTGTTCGAACGTCAGCAGTTGTGAGTCGTGTGTAAACCGTTTGTCATCAACCGTTTGGGGGGAGGGGGAGGGGGGGGGTGACGCACACTTCAAGGTTACCTGCGCATCGCGTAACTGTTTTTTTGCGTCAATGTTTTTATTTGGCCATAATTCCGAACACTGTTTTATCAAGGATCAAGAAGGTTGTTAGTGCCGGCATCCGTCTCCTGGCTCCGAGGGCTCTTCACAAAGGTCTGGTTTATTCTCTAATGCCCACGAGTTATCTGTTACCCGTTGTTTACCTGTAGATGATTTCCAGAGTTGTTCTTCTCTCGCTGCTTATGATGCTTGTAGTATGTGACCTATTAGTACTTATTAAGGAATTATATAGTATATTTTTGTACTATTAGCTTTAAATACAAGTTAAAAAGTTAAAAAGCAAACTTAAATATTCCTAGGCCTAGTATAGCACACATATGTACTATATTAGGCCTCAGTAAGCATGAATTAGGCCTAGGAAGGTTAGGTTAGGGTACTTTAGTTTGTCTTTGCAACTTGTCGTAAATATAAATTATTCAGATTTGTTCAAATTCAATAGTATCGATTTCTACTCTCTAATTGTGTTGTATGTCGGTATATGTACTATGGTGGTCATCGTTACTATAAGTACTGCCAGAACCGGAGGCTGGGGTATATACATGGTACTGGGGGTGGGACCCCTCCCCACACACATGGTACTGGGGGTGGGACCCCTCCCCACACACATGGTACTGGGGTTGGGACCCCTCCCCACACACATGGTACTGGGGGTGGGACCCCTCCCCACACACTTGGTACTGGGGGTGGGACCCCTCCCCACACACATGGTACTGGGGGTGGGACCCCTCCCCACACACATGGTACTGGGGGTGTGGGACCCCCCCCCCACACTTGGTACTGGGAAGGGGTTAGAGTGAAGGTCGCACATGGGGCCTTAAGGACGCCCCCTGGAGATGACCTCTCTCACTGTCTTAAGTTCTCGCACTAAGATACTTCTCAAGATATATATGTATATATCAATTATATACCACAATAAACATGGAAATAACATTTCATTCACTTACACCATGGGAGCCTCGAACCCACGACCACCGGAGTGGAGGACGGACGCTCTACCGACCTGACTAGGAGGGGCCCACAATAGGAGAGGGTCCCATGCAGGGACACATCTGGTGTCCGGGTTATTTACTAGTTTATTGTGGTTTGCAATTTGTATGACTGGCAGGTGGATCACCTGATACTACCAGCCTGGAGTCACGCCCCAGGAGAGGCTGGTAGTCCCAGTTGGACACCAGATGTGTCCTTGGGACCCTCGGGACCCTCTCCTATTGTGGCCACTCATAGTCACGTCGGTAGAGCTCCTGTCTTCCACTCTGGTGGTCGTGGGTTCGAGGCTCCGATGGTGCAAGTGAATATGTATATAACAGCTGGTGTGTTACTACACATGTGTATCCACCCTGGCTGACACCTGCATGTACCTCGGTGCTGGTCAAGCAGGTGGGGCGGCCAACCACAGGGAGACAGCAAAATCAATCAAGTACAGGTGACTGGAAGGTCAATACACCTTTGTTCCCATAGCGTCTGAGACTAATGGCAAAGTCTCAGACGGCCCCTGGGGGTAGAAGTGCCTTGGGATTTCTTAAATAATTAGGTTCCAGGCTTATTGACATCACCAGAGAGCTGCCAGTTTCCTGTTTCAGCGCCTCAGTGTGGCGATCCAGAGAGGTAATTCCTGCTACATCCTCGTTCGGAAGTAGAAGAGCTCCAAGAGATACATAACTTTTAAGCACACATTGTGTTCACCAATGTTCAACTTGTTACATTTAAATATCTAAACAAGCAAAGCAAAACACAAAAGGTGGGGGGGGGGGGGGGTAAGGCAAAACAACATGGAAACTACATTGGAGGGACCAAAAAAAAATTCCCTCTAATGCTTTCTGTGCTTCCCTCTGAGGCTAGAGGGCCCCTTCTACCAGCCAGAGGTGGTACCCCACACATATATATATAGGGTGTATATATGTATATATTTAAACATGTTTCACTCAGTATGACTGCATATTCCGTGTTGATTATTCTCTCGTTCAGGGCTTCTATCCCTGTGACTAATGCTGTTGTTCAGGGCTTCTATGCATCTGGGTTAGGAAGAACATTTCTGTGAACGTCGCGTTTGTTCAAGGGTGACGAATACATGAACAAAAACTAACTGTATAATGTATTATGCAAATGATAATTTACTCAACGTTCCTAACATATAAGGTTCATTCTCAAGTGATTAATGACAAGTTATGAGGAAACATCTGATTATGTACAACTGGGAAGTCTTGATATTACAGTGTGTGTGTGTGTGTGTGTGTGTGTGTGTGTGTGTGTGTGTGTGTGTGTGTGTGTGTGTGTGTGTGTGTGTGTGTGCGTGTGTGCGTGTGCGTGTGTGTGTGTGTAAAAAGACTTTTTCTGAGTCTTTTTTGCTGACTATCTCTCATTTTCTGTCTCGCTTATAAAAAAGATATAATAGTTTACCACTGGGATGTGGGTGATATGAAATATTAAAAAAAACATAACAATTGCCCATTTTCTTTGATAAAGGCGGGGGGAGGGGGGTCTTGAGAAAGCCTTTGGAGGCGTGAGGCGACCGTCTGTTTTATGCGACTATAGCCAAAGTATGAATAACAGAAAGTTTATAACTGTTCCCCGAGATCACTGAATAATGGTGTATATTACTGTAAGATTTGTTTTTCAAAATATTTATCTACTTGTAGCCGGCGAACATTGTCACCACCATGGTGGAGGTAGCATGCCCGCGCCCTGGTGGAGGTAGCATGCCCGCGCCCTGGTGGAGGTAGCATGCCCGCGCCCTGGTGGAGGTAGCATGCCCGCGCCCTGGTGGAGGTAGCATGCCCGCGCCCTGGTGGAGGTAGCATGCCTGCGCCCTGGTGGAGGTAGCATGCCCGCGCCCTGGTGGAGGTAGCATGTCCGCGCCCTGGTGGAGGTAGCATGCCCGCGCCCTGGTGGAGGTAGCATGCCCGCGCCCTGGTGGAGGTAGCATGCCTGCGCCCTGGTGGAGGTAGCATGCCCGCGCCCTGGTGGAGGTAGCATGTCCGCGCCCTGGTGGAGGTAGCATGCCCGCGCCCTGGTGGAGGTAGCATGCCCGCGCCCTGGTGGAGGTAGCATGCCCGCGCCCTGGTGGAGGTAGCATGCCCGCGCCCTGGTGGAGGTAGCATGCCCGCGCCCTGGTGGAGGTAGCATGCCCGCGCCCTGGTGGAGGTAGCATGCCCGCGCCCTGGTGGAGGTAGCATGCCCGCGCCCTGGTGGAGGTAGCATGCCCGCGCCCTGGTGGAGGTAGCATCCCCGCGCCCTGGTGGAGGTAGCATCCCCGCGCCCTGGTGGAGGTAGCATGCCCGCGCCCTGGTGGAGGTAGCATGGCCGCGCCCTGGTGGAGGTAGCATGCCCGCGCCCTGGTGGAGGTAGCATGGCCGCGCCCTGGTGGAGGTAGCATGCCCGCGCCCTGGTGGAGGTAGCATGCCCGCGCCCTGGTGGAGGTAGCATGCCCGCGCCCTGGTGGAGGTAGCATGCCCGCGCCCTGGTGGAGGTAGCATGGCCGCGCCCTGGTGGAGGTAGCATGCCCGCGCCCTGGTGGAGGTAGCATGCCCGCGCCCTGGTGGAAGTAGCATGCCCGCGCCCTGGTGGAGGTAGCATGCCCGCGCCCTGGTGGAGGTAGCATGCCCGCGCCCTGGTGGAAGTAGCATGCCCGCGCCCTGGTGGAGGTAGCATGCCCGCGCCCTGGTGGAGGTAGCATGCCCGCGCCCTGGTGGAAGTAGCATGCCCGCGCCCTGGTGGAGGTAGCATGCCCGCGCCCTGGTGGAGGTAGCATGCCCGCGCCCTGGTGGAGGTAGCATGCCCGCGCCCTGGTGGAGGTAGCATGCCCGCGCCCTGGTGGAGGTAGCATGGCCGCGCCCTGGTGGAGGTAGCATGGCCGCGCCCTGGTGGAGGTAGCATGGCCGCGCCCTGGTGGAGGTAGCATGGCCGCGCCCTGGTGGAGGTAGCATGCCCGCGCCCTGGTGGAGGTAGCATGCCCGCGCCCTGGTGGAGGTAGCATGCCCGCGCCCTGGTGGAGGTAGCATGGCCGCGCCCTGGTGGAGGTAGCATGGCCGCGCCCTGGTGGCTGGTGCGGGCAGGCCAGGGCGGGAGACAAGAAGGGGAATATAAAGTTAAGTGTACACCAGCCGGGTTCTGTGTGGCGTCATGCAACCCTCCGCCTCCTGCACACTCATCCTCCCCTGCTCCTGTTGACAGAGTGGCTTCACTCTCTTGTTTCACCCTCACTCTACTGGTCCAGGGCAGGGATTCCGTGGGAAGCTTGCTCCTAGCGTCGTCAGGCTAGGTCAGGGAGGCTCCTAGCGTCGTCAGGCTAGGTCAGGGAGGCTCCTAGCGTCGTCAGGCTAGGTCAGGGAGACTCCTAGCGTCGTCAGGCTAGGTCAGGGAGGCTCCTAGCGTCGTCAGGCTAGGTCAGGGAGGCTCCTAGCGTCGTCAGGCTAGGTCAGGGAGGGTCCTAGCGTCGTCAGGCTAGGTCAGGAAGGCTCCTAGCTTCCTTAGGCTAGAACAAGGAGCCGTTTTTCCTACCTTAGCTCATCTGAAGCTTGACCTTAGAGACTCAGTTACTGTTTCAAATAATAATCTCACGAAATAGATATCATATAATGAACTGGTACTTAGTGAAACTACAAGCTAGAGCTGCTATCCTCCCTCAGCTGATCTGAAGCTTGTCACTAGATGTAATTACTCTTTATGTAACTCCGAGTGACAACCAGGCTGTGGTGGGTATGTGGGCCTGCGGGCCGCTCCAAGCAACAGCCTGGTGGACCAAACTCTCACAAGTCAAGTCTGGCCTCGGGCCGGGCTTGGGGAGTAGAAGAACTCCCAGAACCTCATCAACCAGGTATATAAGGAAGAGGACGAGCCTGTAGCCAACTGTGTGTCAGAGCCTTCATGTGATCAGTTGACCTGATCTTCCGTGTGTCAACCTCTTGAGTGAACAAGTTCCAGATGCGAGTCAGCCTCGGAGTGAATGATCGCTGATGGAGTGATGTGTTCTTGAGAAAGCCAGTTCCAGCGTAAAACTGTTGAAAGGTTAAGAACCTTGTGTTACGGGGACCAACTACTTGTTGTCCACGGAGTTGGGCCAGGTGCAGAACTTTGAGAATGTTGGCCATGTACATAACAGTGAGACCACCAACGGCCCGACGGTGTTGCCGGCTCTGATGTTGAGACCGTTCCCACCAGACTTGGTCCAGACCTGAGACCAAGTGGGTGTATAACCTTACCGGTGCCCTTGGTCCTGGTGCCTCATGGTGGACACAAGGGGTGGTGGACTGTCCCTTCTCTTCTACACCCCCCCCCTCCCCTCTCTCTCTCTCACTCTCTCTCTCTAATGAATATTCCCCCATTCCTCCTCGCCTGTTCCTCCCCCTCCAGCCATCTTCACCCTCTACCCTCTAGCCGCACATTCCCTTTCCTTTCATTCACCCTGTCCTTTCCCCCTTCTCCTTACCTCTAAGCAATCCATTTCCCCTCTTTGGTCTCTCTCCCCTCCTGGAGTTTCCCGTTTTCCAAAGTTATCACCCTCCCCCCCCCCACCTTGGGGAGTCTCTCCCCAACACACGGGGGAGGGAGAGGGACACGGGGGAGGGGGGGGGGGGCAATGGTCACCTCAGCTGAGGTTTCCATTTCAAGGAAACCGTGAAATGGTTTCGGGGCTTTGCGTCCCCGCGGCCCGGTCCTCGACCAGGCCTCCTGGTTGCTGGACTGATCAACCAGGCTGTTGGACGCGGCTACTCGCAGCCTGAAGTATGAGTCACAGCCTGGTTGGTCAGGTATCCTTTGGAGGTGTTTATCCAGTTCTCTCTTGAACACTGTGAAGGGTCGGCCAGTTATGTCCCTTATGTGTAGTAGAAGCGTGTTGAACAGTCTCGGGCCTCTGATGTTGATAGTTCTCTCTCAGAGTACCTGTTGCACCTCTGCTCTTCAACGGGGGTATTCTGCACATCCTGCCATGCCTTGTTTCACCGCCACTCTACTGGTTCAGGGAGGATTCTGTGGGATGCTTGCTCCCAGGGTCGTCAGGCTAGGTCAGTGAGGCTCCCAGGGTCGTCAGGTTAGGTCAGGGAGGCTCCCAGGGTCGTCAGGTTAGGTCAGGGAGGCTCCCAGGGTCGTCAGGCTAGGTCAGGGAGGCTCCCAGGGTCGTCAGGCTAGGTCAGGGAGGCTCCCAGGGTCGTCAGGCTAGGTCAGGGAGGCTCCCAGGGTCGTCAGGCTAGGTCAGGGAGGCTCCCAGGGTCGTCAGGCTAGGTCAGGGAGGCTCCCAGGGTCGTCAGGCTAGGTCAGGGAGGCTCCCAGGGTCGTCAGGCTAGGTCAGGGAGGCTCCCAGGGTCGTCAGGCTAGGTCAGGGAGGCTCCCAGGGTCGTCAGGCTAGGTCAGGGAGGCTCCCAGGGTCGTCAGGCTAGGTCAGGGAGGCTCCCAGGGTCGTCAGGCTAGGTCAGGGAGGCTCCCAGGGTCGTCAGGCTAGGTCAGGGAGGCTCCCAGGGTCGTCAGGCTAGGTCAGGGAGGCTCCCAGGGTCGTCAGGCTAGGTCAGGGAGGCTCCCAGGGTCGTCAGGCTAGGTCAGGGAGGCTCCCAGGGTCGTCAGGCTAGGTCAGGGAGGCTCCCAGGGTCGTCAGGCTAGGTCAGGGAGGCTCCCATGGTCGTCAGGCTAGGTCAGGGAGGCTCCCAGGGTCGTCAGGCTAGGTCAGGGAGGCTCCCAGGGTCGTCAGGCTAGGTCAGGGAGGCTCCCAGGGTCGTCAGGCTAGGTCAGGGAGGCTCCCAGGGTCGTCAGGCTAGGTCAGGGAGGCTCCCAGGGTCGTCAGGCTAGGTCAGGGAGGCTCCCAGGGTCGTCAGGCTAGGTCAGGGAGGCTCCCAGGGTCGTCAGGCTAGGTCAGGGAGGCTCCCAGGGTCGTCAGGCTAGGTCAGGGAGGCTCCCAGGGTCGTCAGGCTTGGTCAGGGAGGCTCCCAGGGTCGTCAGGCTAGGTCAGGGAGGCTCCCAGGGTCGTCAGGCTAGGTCAGTGAGGCTCCCAGGGTCGTCAGGCTAGGTCAGGGAGGCTCCCAGGGTCGTCAGGCTAGGTCAGTGAGGCTCCCAGGGTCGTCAGGCTAGGTCAGGGAGGCTCCCAGGGTCGTCAGGCTAGGTCAGTGAGGCTCCCAGGGTCGTCAGGCTAGGTCAGTGAGGCTCCCAGGGTCGTCAGGCTAGGTCAGTGAGGCTCCTGTAGAGTCTCTCTTATTATTTGTGTTTCTCTTGCTGGTTCACGCCTCCTTGGTCCCTCCCAGACCATCAACCAGGAGGCCCGGTCTCTGACCAAGCCTCCTGGTTGATGGTCTGGTCAACCAGGCTATTGGACGCGGCTGCTCGCAGACTGACTTGTGATTCACAGCTTCCCTTGATTCTTCTGTTGCTGCTTTTGTCTACTCTTTGTCTGCTTTTGTCTACTCTTTGTCTGTTTTTGTCTACTCTTTGCTTTTGTCTACTCTTTGTCTGCTTTTGTCTACTCAGTCTGCTTTTGTCTACTCAGTCTGCTTTTGTCTACTCTTTGTCTGCTTTTGTCTACTCTTTGTCTGCTTTTGTCTACTCTTTGTCTGCTTTTGTCTACTCTTTGTCTGCTTTTGTCTACTCAGTCTGCTTTTGTCTACTCTTTGTCTGCTGTCGTCTACTCTTTGTCTGCTTTTGTCTACTCAGTCTGCTTTTGTCTACTCTTTGTCTGCTTTTGTCTACTCTTTGTCTGCTTTTGTCTACTCAGTCTGCTTTTGTCTGCTTTTGTCTACTCAGTCTGCTTTTGTCTACTCTTTGTCTGCTTTTGTCTACTCAGTCTGCTTTTGTCTACTCTTTGTCTGCTTTTGTCTAGCTGTTGTGTTTTCATAGTGTTGTGTGGTGCTGCTGCAGGTCAGCGTGCAGCGTGAAGGCTTCATGCAATGCTTCTGCACATTGTACATTTCTTCACTTGCTGCCATTTGTGTAGTGTGGTGCAGCTTAGGCTGATCCTTGGCTTTCGTTGCTTGGTTATTCTCATGTAGGTGTGTGTGGGTACGTGGGTGTGTGTGGGTACGTGGGTGTGTGTGGGTACGTGGGTGTGTGTGGGTACGTGGGTGTGTGTGGGTACGTGGGTGTGTGTGTGGGTACGTGGGTGTGTGTGGGTACGTGGGTGTGTGTGGGTACGTGGGTGTGTGTGGGTACGTGGGTGTGTGTGGGTACGTGGGTGTGTGTGGGTACGTGGGTGTGTGTGGGTACGTGGGTGTGTGTGGGTACGTGGGTGTGTGTGGGTACGTGGGTGTGTGTGGGTACGTGGGTGTGTGTGGGTACGTGGGTGTGTGTGTGGGTACGTGGGTGTGTGTGTGGGTACGTGGGTGTGTGTGGGTACGTGGGTGTGTGTGGGTACGTGGGTGTGTGTGGGTACGTGGGTGTGGGTGTGTGTGGGTACGTGGGTGTGTGTGGGTACGTGGGTGTGTGTGGGTGTATAGGTACCTGGGTATGTGTGGGTTTATGGGTACGTGGGTGTGTGTGGGTGTGTGGGTAAGTGGGTGTGTACTCACCTATTTGTGCTTGCGGGGGTTGAGCTCTGGCTCTTTGGTCCCGCCTCTCAACTGTCAATTAACTGGTGTACAGATTCCTGAACCTACTGGGCTCTATCATATCTACATTTGAAACTGTGTATGGAGTCAGCCTCCACCACATCACTGCCTAATGCATTCCATCCGTTAACTTCTCTGACACTGAAAAAGTTCCTTCTAACGTCTCTGTGGCTCATATGGGTACTCAGTTTCCACCTGTGTCCCCTTGTTTGCGTCCCACCAGTGTTGAATAGTTTGTCCTTGTTTACCCGGTCGATTTCCCTGAGGATTTTGTAGGTTGTGCTCATGTCTCCCCTTACTCTTCTGTCTTCCAGTGTCGTAAGGTGCATTTCCCGCAGCCTTTCCTCGTAACTCATGCCTCTTAGTTCTGGGACTAGTCTAGTGGCATACCTTTGGACTTTTTCCAGCTTCGTCTTGTGCTTGACAAGGTACGGGCTCCATGCTGGGGCCGCATACTCCAGGATTGGTCTTACATATGTGGTGCACAAGATTCTGAATGATTCCTTACACAGGTTCCTGAATGCTGTTTAGATGTTAGCCAGCCTCGCATATGCCGCAGACGTTATTCTTTTTATGTGGGCTTCAGGAGACAGGTTTGGTGTGATATCAACTAGATCTTTCTCTCTGTCCGTTTCATTAAGTACTTCATCTCCTATTCTGTATCCTGTGTCTGGCCTCCTGTTTCCACTGCCTAGTTTCTTTACTTTGCATTTACTCGGGTTGAACTTCAACAGCCATTTGTTGGACCATTCACTCAGTCTGTCTAGGTCATCTTGTAGCCTCCTACTATCATCCTCAGTTTAAATCCTCCTCATAATTTTTGCATCATCGGCAAACATTGAGAGAAACGATTCTATACCCTCTGGGAGATCATTTACATATATCAGAAACAGTATAGGTCCAAGGACTTACCCCTTCGGGACTCCACTCGTAACGTCTCGCCATTCTGAGACCTCACCCCTCACACTGACTTGTTGTCTCTTGTTGCTTAGGTGCTCCTTTATCCAATGGAGTACCTTCCCTTTCACTCCAGCTTTTTTCACTAGCCTCTTGTGTGGCGCTGTATGAAAGGCTTTCTGACAATCCAAAAATATGCAGTCTGCCCACCCTTCTCTTTCTTGCCTTATTTTTGTTGCCTGGTCGTAGAATTCAAGTAACCCTGTGAGGCAGGACCTGCCATCCCTGAACCCATGTTGATGCTGTGTTACAAAGTTCTTTCGCTCCAGATGCTCCACTAGCTTTCTTCGCACAATCTTCTCCATCAGCTTGCATGGTATGCAGGTTAGGGACACCTGCCTGTAATTCAGTGCCTCCTGTCTATCCCCTTTCTTGTATATCGGGACTACGTTAGCTGCTTTCCAAATTTCTGGCAGTTCCCCTGTTGCCAGTGATTTGTTATACACTATGGAGAGTGGTAGGCATAGTTCTTCTGCTCCTTCCTTTAGTATCCAAGGGGAGATTCCATCTGGGCCTATCTGCGTATTTGGGTGTGTGTGGTTCTGTGGATGTATGGGTATGTGGGTGTGTGTTGGAATGTGGGTGTATTCGTCCGTGGGTGTGTTTGGGTGTGTGGCTGTGTATGGGTATGTGAGGTGTATGGGTATGCATGTATGTGGTATGTAGGTGTCTGGGTTTGTAGGTGTGTTGATGAGTAGGTGTGTGGGTGTGTGTGGGTGTGTGTGGGTGTGTGTGGGTGTGTGTGGGTGTGTGTGGGTGTGTGTGGGTGTGTGTGGGTGTCAGTAGCATGAACAAGCTCCTCCCTAAGGTGGCATAATTTAAAAGCTAGATTCTGGTGTGTTGGTCCCATGAGAGTCCTGGCCCCAACCCTTGTTTATGTCTTCTCCCTCCCCATTACTCCACGCTCCCTTACCCGCTCTCCCTTCCTCCCTCCCTCCCTCCCTACCTTTCCTCCCTCCTTTCCCTATAACCCTTCCTCCATTCCCTCTCATCAACCCACCCTTCCTCCTGTCCCTATTTCCGCTTACCTGGACCATACCTGTAGAGGGTTCTGGGAGTTCTTCTACTCCCGGAGCCCGGCCTAAGGCCAGGCTCGACTTGTGATAACTTGGTCCACCAGGCTGTTGCTTGGAGCGGCCCGCAGGCCCATATATCCACTACAGCCATGTAGGGGATATATGCACCAGCACTTCTTGCACGAACTTATCTAAATAATTGTTGAATACATCCACCTTTGATCCGGCAATATTTCTAATGCTTGCTGGGAGGGTGTTGAACAGCTGTGGACCTCTGATGTTCAGTGTTCTCTCATTGTGCCTATGGCACCTCTAATCCTCACTGGTTCTGTTCTGCATTTCCTTCCGTATCTTTCGCTCCAGTATGTTGTTATTCTACTGTACAAATTAGGGACCTGGCCCTCCAGCATCTTCCATGTATATAATATTTGACACCTTTCTCGTCTCCTTTCCAGAGAGTAACATTTTGAGAGCTTTGAGACGGTCCCAATAATTTATATGTTTTATCGTGTCTATGTGTGCCGTATATGTTCTCTGTATTCCCTCTAATACAGAGATCTCTCCTACTCTGAAAGGGGAAGTGAGTACCGAGCAATACTCAAGACGGGACAGCACCAGTGATATAAATAATATTAACATTGTTGTGTGGTCTCTGGATTTGAACGTTCTCATAATCCATCCTGTCATGTTCCTGGCCGCCGCTATATTTGCTCGGTTATGTTCACTAAATGTCAGGTCGTCAGACATCATAATTCCCAGATCTTTTACATGTTGCTTTCCTTCTATGAGTAGGTCTGATTGTGTCCTGTACCCTGTGTTTCCTTTAACTTCCTCGTTTCCACCATACCTCAGTACCTGGAACTTGTCACCGTTAAACATCATGTTATTTTCAGTTGTCCAATCGAAGACTATTAACATCTGCTTGTAGTTTTTCTGTGTCTTCTACAGAGGAATTTTTCATGCTGATTTTTGTAACATCAACAAAGGATGACACGAAGCTGTAACTTGTATTTTTGTGTATACAAAACTGTCTACCTGGTTCCTTATTTCGTCTCCTTGTTGCTCCCGTGGCTCTCTCCCGTTCCCACCCTCACTGTTTGTTGACACGACATCTTAACATCTTTTATTGCCATGACTCAGGCCACGTTTACGACCCTCAACCCTACCTTAATTACCCTGGAAAGATTATATATATATATATATATATATATATATATATATATATATATATATATATATATATATATATATATATATATATATATATATATATATATATACATATATATATATTAGTATATTTTGGTAGCAGTCTTTCCTGTAGACATATATTATTAAATATGACCGAAAAAGTAAGATTACTAATTCTAACACGAATTTTCTCAATCTTTCGTACATTACGCTTCACTGTTGGAGGTAAATCAAAAATCACTTCCCCAAAATTCATTTTTATTTCTAGTCTGACGCGACACGGGCGCGTTTCGTAAAACTTATTACATTTTCAAAGACTTCACAAATACACAACTGATTAGAACGTATCTCTGATTTTATATCTACATTTGAGTGAGGTGGTAAGGGTGATGTGGCATTAACACAAGACAGAACAGGAGGGGATATTAGTAGGGTATTAAAAGTATCAACACAAGACAGAACAGAAACAATGGGTATTGAATAGAAGTGTTTGTAGAAAGCCTATTGGTCCATATTTCTTGATGCTTCTATATTGGAGCGGAGTCTTGAGGTGGGTAGAATATAGTTGTGCAATAATTGGCTGTTGATTGCTGGTGTTGACTTCTTGATGTGTAGTGCCTCGCAAACGTCAAGCCGCCTGCTATCGCTGTATCTATCGATGATTTCTGTGTTGTTTACTAGGATTTCTCTGGCGATGGTTTGGTTATGGGAAGAGATTATATGTTCCTTAATGGAGCCCTGTTGCTTATGCATCGTTAAACGCCTAGAAAGAGATGTTGTTGTCTTGCCTATATACTGGGTTTTTTGGAGCTTACAGTCCCCAAGTGGGCATTTGAAGGCATAGACGACATTAGTCTCTTTTAAAGCGTTCTGTTTTGTGTCTGGAGAGTTTCTCATGAGTAGGCTGGCCGTTTTTCTGGTTTTATAGTAAATCGTCAGTTGTATCCTCTGATTTTTGTCTGTAGGGATAACGTTTCTATTAACAATATCTTTCAGGACCCTTTCCTCCGTTTTATGAGCTGTGGAAAAGAAGTTCCTGTAAAATAGTCTAATAGGGGGTATAGGTGTTGTGTTAGTTGTCTCTTCAGAGGTTGCATGGCATTTCACTTTCCTTCTTATGATGTCTTCGATGAAACCATTGGAGAAGCCGTTATTGACTAGGACCTGCCTTACCCTACAGAGTTCTTCGTCGACTTGCTTCCATTCTGAGCTGTGGCTGAGAGCACGGTCGACGTATGCGTTAACAACACTCCTCTTGTACCTGTCAGGGCAGTCGCTGTTGGCATTTAGGCACATTCCTATGTTTGTTTCCTTAGTGTAGACTGCAGTGTGGAAACCTCCGCCCTTTTCCATGACTGTTACATCTAGAAAAGGCAGCTTCCCATCCTTTTCCGTCTCGTAAGTGAAACGCAGCACGGAACTCTGCTCAAATGCCTCCTTCAGCTTCTGCAGATGTCTGACATCAGGTACCTGTGTAAAAATGTCGTCAACATACCTGCAGTATATGGCCGGTTTCAAGTTCATGTCGACTAAGACTTTTTGCTCGATGGTACCCATGTAGAAGTTTGCAAACAGGACACCTAGGGGAGAACCCATGGCGACCCCATCTACTTGCTTATACATGTGCCCATCCGGGCTCAAGAAGGGTGCCTCTTTAGTACAAGCTTGGAGTAGTTTCCTCAGAATACTTTCTGGCATGTCAAGAGGATAAGAGCCTCGTTGGACGTAGAATCGCTGTTTACCAACGTACCTGTGGACGAGACAATCGGAATGATAGCCGACAGAGTGTATCGTGATCCAGCCTGTACTCCTCTTGACATGCCAGAAAGTATTCTGAGGAAACTACTCCAAGCTTGTACTAAAGAGGCACCCTTCTTGAGCCCGGATGGGCACATGTATAAGCAAGTAGATCGGGTCGCCATGGGTTCTCCCCTAGGTGTCCTGTTTGCAAACTTCTACATGGGTACCATCGAGCAAAAAGTCTTAGTCGACATGAACTTGAAACCGGCCATATACTGCAGGTATGTTGACGACATTTTAAGCTTGTCTGTACTGACGACAGTACAAGCTTGAATGGTCCCCAACCCAATATGCAACTGAAATCTGCACACCTCAGACAGCCAGGAGCAGTATGCACCTTGGCGGACCTGGCACCTTAACCACTAGACCAGCACGACTGTACACAAGTCTTGGTAGTGGTGAGACTATTTATCCAAGACCCGAGAGTGCTCGGTGGTCAACCCGGGCATACATAGTCCATCGAATCTCCTCACCTTGTGGGGCCACGTGAGCAACACTTATGCGCATTGTGTTGCCTAGCACCTAGTGTGTTGTGGGTCACACAAGAGAGGCAGGCGGCCAGGGGCCCTCACCTGCTCCACCTAGTGTGTTGTGGGTCACACAAGAGCAGGCAAGAGGCCAGGGGCCCTCACCTGCTCCACCTAGTGTGCTGCAGGGCACACAAGAGCGGGCAGGAGGCCAGGGGCCCTCACCTACACCAGCTAGTGTGCTGCAGGGCACACAAGAGCGGGCAGGAGGCCAGGGACCCTCACCTGCTCCACCTAGTGTGGTGCAGGGCACACAAGAGCGGGCAGGAGGCCAGGGGCCCTCACCTGCTCCACCTAGTGTGGTGCAGGGCACACAAGAGAGGGCAGGAGGCCAGGGGCCCTCACCTGCTCCACCTAGTGTGGTGCAGGGCACACAAGAGCGGGCAGGAGGCCAGGGGCCCTCACCTGCTCCACCTAGTGTGTTGTGGGTCACACAAGAGAGGGCAGGAGGCCAGGGTCCCTCACCTGCACCACCTAGTGTGGTGCAGGGCACACAAGAGCGGGCAGGAGGCCAGGGTCCCTCACCTGCTCCACCTACTGTGGTGCAGGGCACACAAGAGCGGGCAGGAGGCCAGGGGCCCTCACCTGCACCACCTAGTGTGGTGCAGGGCACACAAGAGAGGGCAGGAGGCCAGGGACCCTCACCTGCTCCACCTAGTGTGGTGCAGGGCACACAAGAGCGGGCAGGAGGCCAGGGGCCCTCACCTGCTCCACCTAGTGTGGTGCAGGGCACACAAGAGAGGGCAGGAGGCCAGGGGCCCTCACCTGCTCCACCTAGTGTGGTGCAGGGCACACAAGAGAGGGCAGGAGGTCAGGGGCCCTCACCTGCTCCACCTAGTGTGGTGCAGGACACACAAGAGAGGGCAGGAGGCCAGGGGCCCTCACCTGCTCCACCTAGTGTGGTGCATGACACACAAGAGAGGGCAGGAGGTCAGGGGCCCTCACCTGCTCCACCTAGTGTGGTGCAGGACACACAAGAGAGGGCAGGAGGCCAGGGGCCCTCACCTACACCTAGTGTGGTGCAGGGCACACAAGAGAGGGCAGGAGGCCAGGGACCCTCACCTACACCTAGTGTGGTGCAGGACACACAAGAGAGGGCAGGAGGCCAGGGGCCCTCACCTGCTCCACCTAGTGTGGTGCAGGACACACAAGAGAGGGCAGGAGGCCAGGGGCTCTCACCTACACCTAGTGTGGTGCAGGGCACACAAGAGCGGGCAGGAGGCCAGGGGCCCTCACCTGCTCCACCTAGTGTGCTGCAGGGCACACAAGAGAGGACAGGAGGCCAGGGACCCTCACCTACACCACCTAGTGTGTTGCAGGGCACACAAGAGAGGACAGGAGGCCAGGGACCCTCACCTACACCACCTAGTGTGCTGCAGGACACACAAGAGAGGGCAGGAGGCCAGGGGCCCTCACCTGCTCCACCTAGTGTGGTGCAGGACACACAAGAGAGAGCAGGAGGCCAGGGTCCCTCACCTACACCACCTAGTGTGCTGCAGGGCACACAAGAGCGGACAGGAGGCCAGGGGCCCTCACCTACACCACCTAGTGTGCTGCAGGACACACAAGAGAGGGCAGGAGGCCAGGGGCCCTCACCTACACCTAGTGTGGTGCAGGACACACAAGAGAGGGCAGGAGGCCAGGGGCCCTCACCTACACCTAGTGTGGTGCAGGGCACACAAGAGAGGGCAGGAGGCCAGGGGCCCTCACCTACACCTAGTGTGGTGCAGGACACACAAGAGAGGGCAGGAGGCCAGGGGCCCTCACCTACACCTAGTGTGGTGCAGGACACACAAGAGAGGGCAGGAGGCCAGGGGCCCTCACCTACACCTAGTGTGGTGCAGGGCACACAAGAGAGGGCAGGAGGCCAGGGGCCCTCACCTGTCGTAGCGTCTCCACATGTTTACATAATGGCCGGCCACCACGTGGTCGATGTCTTCCGGGGCGGTGATTGGCAGCGGCGCCGGAGTTGCCAAGTATGCCTTGATGTGTTGATCTGTACGGCGGGGCGGTGGAAGTAGGAGAACTCTGGATACCAGCAACAGGTAAACCGTCTAGTCTTCCCCCTTCATCCCCTCTTCTCTCTCTTGGATGTTCCTTCCCCCTCCCCTCTGTTGTTTCATCCCCTCCATTTCCTTACTCGTCTCCCCTCTTACCCACGCTCTCCCTTCCCCTGATGTGTGACTTAAAGGGAGACATTACTTTACCTCAGGCCCAGACTTTGTCTTAAGCCTTTCTCAAACTTTTGGTTTTAGCCGCTTCTTAGGCCTATCATCCCAGAGGTTTACGTCGCTGGTGTTTGTGGGTGCGTCAGGTGCGTTATCCAGACGTCCAGGTAGGCTTACCAAGAGTAGACGTCGCCGCGGCCCAGAGACTTTGATGCTGTGGCGTGCTTAACGCCGTGGGGTGGTTACTGCCGTCCGTCCGTCCGTCCGTTCTGGCCGTCCGTCTCCGTCCGTCCGTTCGTTCTGGCCGTCCGTCTCCGTCCGTCCGTCCGTCCGTCCGTCCGTCCGTCCGTTCTGGCCGTCCGTCCGTCCGTCCGTTCTGGCCGTCCGTCTCCGTCCGTCCGTCCGTCCGTTCTGGCCGTCCGTCCGTCCGTCCGTCCGTCTCCGTCCGTCCGTCCGTCTCCGTCCGTCCGTTCTGGCCGTCTGTCCGTCCGTTCTGGCCGTCTGTCCGT
This sequence comes from Procambarus clarkii, assembly GCF_040958095.1. Classification (NCBI taxonomy): domain Eukaryota; kingdom Metazoa; phylum Arthropoda; class Malacostraca; order Decapoda; family Cambaridae; genus Procambarus; species Procambarus clarkii. The sequence goes on from NC_091189.1 coordinate 23,053,999, forward strand.
CCGTCCGTCTCCGTCCGTCCGTCTCCGTCCGTCCGTCCGTCCGTCCGTTCTGGCCGTCCGTCCGTCCGTCCGTCCGTCCGTTCTGGCCGTCTTGGTTATAACTTTCTTCGCCGTTGTTGCTGCTCGCTGTTGAGTTGTCATTTTAGTTGTTTTGATTTGTTTTCTTTTGTGATATTTAAGAGGTTTTCTTTCTTGTTGTGATTGTTGTGTTGTTTGTCTCTAAACGTGTGGATGTTTACTACCTGTCTGTCTGTCTGTCTGTCTCTCTCTCTCTCTCTCTCTCTCTCTCTCTCTCTCTCTCTCTCTCTCTCTCTCTCTCTCTCTCTCTCTCTCTCTCTCTCTGTCTCTCTCTCTCTCTGTCTCTCTTTGTCTCTCTCTCTCTCTGTCTCTCTTTCTCTCTCTCTCTCTCTCTCTCTCTCTCTCTCTCTCTCTCTCTCTCTCTCTCTCTCTCTCTCTCTCTCTCTCTCTCTCTCTCTCTCTCTCTGTCTCTCTCTCTCTCTGTCTCTCTCTTTTTTTTCTCTCTCTCTCTCTCTCTCTCTCTCTCTCTCTCTCTCTCTCTCTCTCTCTCTCTCTCTCTCTCTCTCTCTCTCTCTCTCTCTCTCTCTCTCTCTCTCTCTCTGAGCCACAAAGAGATGGACAACAATTCCTGAGGGAAGAGAGAGCACCTGTTAATTACCTTTCATCTGTGAGGGCAGGAGAGACCACGGGGTCTAGGTCTGCTTTCACCTCCCTCACCCATGAACGCCGCCTCACCCACTCACTCACTCACCCACCCACCACAGGGTGTGGTTGTGTCTGTGCGTATACGCACCTTATTTTGTACCTCCAGGATCAGGCTGTTAGTATTGTACCCTGCGTCTGAAGCCGCTGTCTGTCTGTAGTGCGCGTGAGTATGGCCTCTCACTCACTCACTCACTCACTGGTGAGGAATGTGAGGCCCCGGGCCACAAAGTACTCACCTATCACCTGAGGTCTAGCTCGTTATGCCCCGCCTACCACCCTTCTTCTACCTCTTACATTACAGTCCAGTTATTCTGACTTTCAAATTCTTTGTCGAATCTGGCCTGAGAGTTGTGGCTGGAGGTGGCTTCCACAACGTCTTCTTTCAGTGTATTATTTCCTCTTGTTGACCAGCGGTTGAGGATACGAGTACTTCCTTACATTCCTTGGGCTCATCTGCGTGTCAAACTTTCACCTGTGTCCTAGTGCTCTTGTCCTACTTTCTCTCAGTTTGAAAAGGCTGTCCCCTTTCCCCTCATTATTATGCTCCCCTCGGTACCTTGTATGTTGTGGACATATCTCCTCTATTCCTTCTTTCCTCTAATGCTGTGGGGTCTACTTCCCCTTAACCTATCCTCATGGCTTAACCCTCTTAGCTCTGGCACCAATCTTGTTGCAAACTTTTGTAATATTTCAATCTTGGTTTTATATTTCACAAGGTGTGGGTTACAAGGCGGTGTTGCGTACTCCAGTGTAACCTAGGTTGTGAAGTGTGTGTGTGTGTGTGTGTGTGTGTGTGTGTGTGTGTGTGTGTGTGTGTGTGTGTGTGTGTGTGTGTGTGTGTGTGTGTGTGTGTGAGAGGTACACTGTGGTACAAGGGTACAGCGGGTGCTGGGTACCTGGTGAGGGTCCTGTGGTACAAGGTTGTGTACTGGGCCACACACACACACACACACACACACACACACACACACACACACACACACACACACACACACACACACACACACACACACAGGAGCTAAGAAAATTCCTAACAGATATAGCATGGGAAACAGAGTTCAGGGGAAAGACGGCCCAAGATATGATGGACTACATCACGCAGAAGTGTAAGGAGGCAGCAGACAAGTTTGTCCCAGTCCAAAAGGAAAACAGTGAAATGAAGATGAGAAACTCATGGTTTAATCAGAGATGTAGGCTAGCTAAGCAGCAAAGTAAAAGGGCATGGGGAAACTATAGGAATAACAGGACACTGGAGAGCAGAGAAAGATACCAGAATGCCAGGAATGAATATGTCAGGATGAGAAGAGAGGCAGAAAGACAATACGAAAATGACATCGCAAGCAAGGCAAAGACTCAGTCTAAATTGCTGCACAGCCACATCAGGAGAAAAACAACAGTAAAGGAACAGGTTATGAAATTAAGGTTAGGGGCAGAAGGATTCACTACAAACGACAAGGAAGTGTGTGAGGAACTGAATAAGAAATTCCAGGAGGTCTTCACCTTAAAGCAAGGAGAAATTCCAGAGATAAGAGAGGGAATAGTTAACCAGGAAAAACTGGAAGAGTTTGAGATTACCAGCGGGGAAGTAAGGAAGTGTTTACTAGAGTTGGATGTGACAAAGGCTATAGGACCAGATAGAATCTCCCCTTGGATACTAAAGAAAGGAGCAGAAGAACTGTGCCTACCACTCTCCAATAGTGTATAACAAATCATTGGCAACAGGGGAACTGCCAGAAATTTGGAAAGCAGCTAACGTAGTCCCGATATACAAGAAAGGGGATAAACAGGAGGCACTGAACTACAGGCCAGTGTCCCTAACCTGCATACCATGCAAGCTGATGGAGAAGATTGTGCGAAGAAAGCTAGTGGAACACCTGGAGCGAAAGAACTTTGTAACACAGCATCAACATGGGTTCAGGGATGGCAGGTCCTGCCTCACAGGGTTACTTGAATTCTACGACCAGGCAACAAAAAAAAGGCAAGAAAGATAAGGGTGGGCAGACTGCATATTTTGGGATTGTCAGAAAGCCTTTGATACAGTGCCACACAAGAGGCTAGTAAAAAAGCTGGAGATGCAGGCTGGAGTGAAAGGGAAGGTACTCCATTGGATAAAGGAGTACCTAAGCAACAGGAGACAACGAGTCAGTGTGAGGGGTGAGGTCTCAGATTGGCGAGACATTACGAGCCCCACAGTCTTTGAACCTATGCTGTTTCTGATATATGTAAATGATCTTCCAGAGGGTATAGAATCGTTTCTCTCAATGTTTGCCGATGATGCAAAAATTATGAGGAGGATTGAAACTGAGGATGATAGTAGGAGGCTATAAGATGACCTAGACAGACTGAGTGAATGGTCCAACAAATGGCTGTTGAAGTTCAACCCGAGTAAATGTAAAGTAATGAAACTAGGCAGTGGAAACAGGAGGCCAGACACAAGATACAGAATAGGAGATGAAGTACTTAATGAAACGGACAGAGAGAAAGATCTAGGAGTTGATATCACACCAAACCTGTCTCCTGAAGCCCACATAAACAGAATAACGTCTGCGGCATATGCGAGGCTGGCTAACATCAGAACAGCGTTCAGGAACCTGTGTAAGGAATCATTCAGAATCTTGTACACCACATATGTAAGATCAATCCTGGAATATGCGGCCCTAGCATGGAGCCCGTACCTTGTCAAGCACAAGACGAAGCTGGAAAAAGTTTAAAGGTATGCCACTAGACTAGTCCCAGAACTAAGAGGCATGAGTTACGAGGAAAGGCTGCGGGAAATGCACCTTACGACACTGGAAGAAAGAAGAGTAAGGGGAGACATGATCACATCCTACAAAATCCTCAGGGAAATCAACCGGGTAAACAAGGATAAACTATTTAACACTGGTGGTACGCGAACAAGAGAACACAGGTGGAAACTGAGTACCCACATGAACCACAGAGACGTTAGAAGGAACTTTTTCAGTGTCAGAGTAGTTAACGGATGGAATGCATTAGACAGTGATGTGGTGGAGGCTGACTCCAAACACAGTTTCAAATGTAGATATGATAGAGCCCAATAGGCTCAGGAATCTGTACACCTGTTGATTGACAATTAAGAGGCGGGACCAAAGAGCCAGAGCTCAACCCCCACAATCACAATTAGGTGAGTACAATTAGGTGAGTACACACACACACACACACACATCCCCCCTCCCCAAATACCCCTTCCCACTCCCCTGCCCCTTCTACCCCATTGACTTCAATTCCATCTACTCCATCCCAGCTTCCACTGCACCCCTCTTCCACTCACCCCCAAACCCCACCCAACCCTCACCCCTCCTATGCACCTCCAGCCCACATTTAACCCCCTCACCTTGTGACCCCCTAACACCTTCCCCCATCTCCCTCTTCTCCTCTTCTACCCCAAAACCCCCACCTACCCCCGATTCCCCCCTAACTAATATACCCTCTCTTCCACTCCCAGCACCCATGCTCCATTCTCATCTCAGCTCTCCGCCCTCTGTATCCCTCTTCCCCCCAACCTCTCAACCTCTATCTGACTCTCAGTCTCACTCTATTTCTCAACCCCCCTATGCTATTCAGACCCCTAACTTTCAGACCCATTATGCCCTTCCTACCCCCCTAGATGCCCAGACCCCATTCGCCTACCAGGCACTCCCAGGCACCCCCCTAGCACCCCCCCACTCACCCCCACAGCCCCCACTTGCCCCCCAGACACCCCACAGTTCCCCCCAGACCCCTGGTGAAAGGGGGAACTCTGACACCCGAGTTTCCAAGAAGAGTCTCAAGGTTTGGTACACCAATGCTGATGGGGTAGCCAATAAAGCAGAAGAGATAAAAGAAAGAGTTAGTGAGGCAGACCCAGACATAGTGGCAATAGTGGAAACTAAAATAAATGGCATGATCTCGGATGCAATCTTTCCAGAGGGGTACCAGGTGATAAGAAAAGAAAGGACACAGAGACAGGGAGGAGGAGTGGCACTACTAATAAAGCGGAAATGGAAGTTTGATGAGCTGGAAAATCCGGGTACCAATGAAAGCACAAGCTTCATACATGGAACTCTGACAGTGGATGGGAAGAAGATTGTAATCTTGGTACTCTACAATCCCCCACCAAACAGTAGAAGGCCCAGGCAGGAGTACGAGGACAGCAACAAGACATGTATGGATGAACTGCAGAGGGCAGCAACTTTAGCGCATAGAATGAGAGCGAAGCTGCTGGTCATGGGGGACCTAAATCACGGAGAGATAAATTGGGAAACGAGGAATCCCCATGGCGGGGAGGAGACCTGGGGAGCGAAGCTGGTAGACGTTATTGACAGGAATTTCCTAACACAGCATGTGAAAGAAGATACTAGGGAAAGAGGAGGGGATACGCCCAGCCTATTAGATCTCATTATCACTCAGAATGTAGAAGACATCGAGCAGTTGGAACATGAAATACCACTAGGAGCTAGTGACCATTGTGTCCTAGTCTTTGACTACATGATGGAGCTTAAAATTGTGACCAAAGGACAAGAGGTCCGGGAAAGGAGACTTGATTACAGAAAAGGGGACTACAGAAGGATAAGGGACTACCTGGGAGAAGTGCAGTGGGAGGAAGAACTTAGAGGAAAAACAGTGCAAGGTATGATGAACCAAGTCATATTGAAATGCAAGGAGGCTGAAGATAGATTTATTCCAACTATAAAGGAAAAAAGCAGGAGGGAATATAATAACCCATGGTTTAATAGACAGTGTCAGGAAGCAAAGGTGAGAAGCAGGAGGGAGTGGAGGAAGTACAGAAGACAAAGGACAGAGGACAACAGGATTAGATGTAACAGAGCTAGGAATGATTACATTAACATAAGACGAGTGTCGGAAAGGAATTATGAGAACGATATTGCAGTCAAAGCGAAAAAGCAACCAAAATTACTACATAGCCATATAAGAAGGAAGATGTCGGTAAATGACCAAGTGACAAGACTGAGGAAAACAGAAGGGGCATATACAGAAAGCGACAAGGAAATCTGCGAGGTACTGAATGCTAAATTCCATGGAGTGTTCACAACCGAGCCTGAGCAGCTCCCATTGTTAGAAGAGATTACCCAAGATGAAAGACTATCGGATATAGAGGTGACAGCAGAGGATGTAATGAAACAGTTGACAACACTGGATGCAAATAAAGCTGTTGGACCAGACAAAGTATCACCGTGGATACTCAAAGAGGCAGCGCAGGCTCTCAGCGTGCCTCTGGCAATGATCTTTAATGAGTCACTTATGTCGGGAGAATTGCCCAGTTGCTGGAAGGAGGCAAATGTCGTACCGATTTTCAAAAAGGGTGATAGGGAGGAGGCACTTAACTACAGACCCGTATCACTGACAAGCATCCCCTGCAAAATTCTTGAAAGAATAATTAGGCTAAGACTTGTTGAGCACCTGGAGAGCATTGGGTTTGTAAACAAGCACCAACATGGGTTCTGGACAGGGAAATCATGCCTAACAAACCTTTTAGAATTCTATGATAAAGTAACAAGGATAAGGCAGGACAGAGAAGGCTGGGCAGACTGCATATTTCTTGACTGCCAAAAGGCCTTTGATACGGTACCGCACATGAGACTGCTATACAAACTTGAGAGGCAGGCAGGAGTAAGCGGAAAGGCCCTAGTATGGGTGAAGAACTACCTAACAGGAAGGAGCCAGAGGGTAATGGTAAGGGGCGAAAAGTCGGACTGGCGAACAGTAACAAGTGGAGTACCTCAAGGATCGGTGCTGGGACCAATCCTCTTTCTAATTTACGTAAATGATATGTTTACAGGAGTGGAATCATACATGTCAATGTTTGCAGATGACGCAAAATTAATGAGAAGAGTTGTGACAGACGAGGATTGTAGGATCCTCCAAGAGGACTTAAACAGGCTGCAGAGATGGTCAGGGAAATGGCTACTGGAGTTTAACACCAGTAAATGTAAAGTTATGGAAATGGGATCAGGTGACAGGAGACCAAAGGGACAGTACACAATGAAGGGGAACAGCCTACCTGTAACGTTTCGAGAAAGAGACCTGGGAGTGGATGTGACACCTAATCTAACTCCTGAGGCACATATAAATAGGATAACGACAGCAGCGTACTCTACACTGGCGAAAATTAGAACTTCATTCAGAAACCTAAATGAGGAAGCTTTTAGGGCGCTTTACACTGCCTACGTGAGACCCGTCTTAGAGTATGCCGCGCCATCATGGAGCCCCCACCTGAAGAAACACATAAAGAAACTGGAGAAGGTTCAGAGGTTTGCGACGAGGCTTGTCCCAGAGCTACGAGGGATGGGATATGAAGAGCGGCTGAAGGAACTGAACCTTACGACACTAGAGAAAAGAAGGGAGAGAGGAGATATGATAGGGACATATAAAATACTCAGGGGAATTGACAAAGTGGAAATAGATGAAATGTTCACACGTAATAATAACAGAACGAGGGGACATGGGTGGAAACTGGAAACTCAGATGAGTCACAGAGATGTTAGGAAGTTTTCTTTTAGCGTGAGAGTAGTAGAAAAATGGAATGCACTTGGGGAACAGGTTGTGGAAGCAAATACTATTCATACTTTTAAAACTAGGTATGATAGGGAAATGGGACAGGAGTCATTGCTGTAAACAACCGATAGCTAGAAAGGCGGGATCCAAGAGTTAATGCTCGATCCTGCAAGCACATATAGGTGAGTACATATAGGTGAGTACACACACACACACACACACACAGGGGGCCTCGTAGCCTGGTGGATAGCGCGCAGGACTCGTAATTCTGTGGCGCGGGTTCGATTCCCGCACGAGGCAGAAACAAATGGGCAAAGTTTCTTTCACCCTAAGTGCCCCTGTTACCTAGCAGTAAATAGGTACCTGGGAGTTAGTCAGCTGTCACGGGCTGCTTCCTGGGGTGTGTGTGTGTGTGTGTGTGGTGTGGACAAAAAAAAAAAAAAAAAAAAAAAAAAAGTAGTTAGTAAACAGTTGATTGACAGTTGAGAGGCGGGCCGAAAGAGCAAAGCTCAACCCCCGCTAAAACACAACTAGTAAACACACACACACACACACACACACACACACACACACACACACACACACACACACACACACACACACACACACACACACACTAAGTGAAATACCTTGGGACACAGACCTCAGAGACAAGTCTGTACAGGGTATGATGGACTATGTTACCCAAAAGTGTCAGGAGGCAGTAAACAGGTTCATCCCGGCCCAAAGGGAAAAATCCGAGAAGCAACAAAAGAATCCATGGTATAATAGGGCATGTATGGAAGCGAAGAAACTGAACAAAAAGGCGTGGAGGAACTTCCGGAATAACAGAACACCAGAAAGCAGGGAGAGATACCAGAGAACCAGGAATGAGTACGTCAGGGTGAGAAGAGAAGCAGAGAAAATTTTTGAAAATGATATAGCAAACAAAGCCAAGACCGAACCAAAGCTACTCCACAGTCACATCAGAAGGAAAACAACAGTGAAAGAACAGGTATTGAAACTTAGAACAGGCGAGGACAGGTATACAGAGAATGACAGAGAGGTGTGTGAGGAACTCAACAAGAGGTTCCAGGAGGTCTTCACAATAGAACAGGGTGAGGTCACTGTGCTAGGAGAAAGGGAGGTAAACCAGGCGGCCTTGGAGGAGTTCGAAATTACGAGAGAGGAGGTCAAGAGACACCTGCTGGATCTGGATGTTAGAAAGGCGGTTGGTCCAGATGGGATCTCACCATGGGTACTGAAAGAGTGTGCAGAGGCACTTTGCTTGCCACTCTCCATAGTGTATAGTAAATCACTAGAGACGGGAGACCTACCAGAAATATGGAAGACGGCGAATGTGGTCCCAATATACAAAAAGGGCGACAGACAAGAGGCACTGAACTACAGGCCAGTGTCCTTGACTTGTATACCATGCAAGGTGATGGAGAAGATCGTGAGAAAAAACCTGGTAACACATCTGGAGAGAAGGGACTTCGTGACAAATCGCCAACATGGATTCAGGGAGGGTAAATCTTGCCTTACAGGCTTGATAGAATTCTACGATCAGGTGACACAGATTAAGCAAGAAAGAGAGGGCTGGGCGGACTGCATTTTCTTGGATTGTCGGAAAGCCTTTGACACAGTACCGCATAAGAGGCTGGTACATAAGCTGGAGAGACAGGCAGGTGTAGCTGGTAAGGTGCTCCAGTGGATAAGGGAGTATCTAAGCAATAGGAAGCAGAGAGTTACGGTGAGGGGTGAGACCTCCGATTGGCGTGGTCACCAGTGGAGTCCCACAGGGCTTTGTACTCGGTCCTATCTTGTTTCTGATATATGTAAATGATCTCCCGGAGGGTATCGATTCATTTCTCTCAATGTTTGCGGACGATGCTAAAATTATGAGAAGGATTAAAACAGAAGAGGACTGTTTGAGGCTTCAAGAAGACCTAGACAAGCTGAAGGAATGGTCGAACAAATGGTTGTTAGAGTTTAACCCAACCAAATGTAATGTAATGAAGATAGGTGTAGGGAGCAGGAGGCCAGATACAAGGTATCATCTGGGAGAGGAAATTCTTCAGGAGTCAGAGAAGGAAAAAGACTTGGGGGTTGATATCACGCCAGACCTGTCTCCTGCAGCACATATCAAGCGGATAACATCAGCGGCATATGCCAGGCTGGCCAACATACGAACGGCATTCAGAAACTTGTGTAAAGAATCATTCAGAACTTTGTATACCACATATGTCAGGCCAATCCTGGAGTATGCAGCCCCAGCATGGAGTCCATATCTAGTCAAGGATAAGACTAAACTGGAAAAGGTTCAAAGGTTTGCCACCAGACTAGTACCCGAGCTGAGAGGTATGAGCTACGAGGAGAGACTACGGGAATTAAACCTCACTTCGCTGGAAGACAGAAGAGTTAGGGGGGACATGATCACCACATTCAAGATTCTGAAGGGGATTGATAGGGTAGATAAAGACAGTCTATTTAACACAAGGGGAACACGCACAAGGGGACACAGGTGGAAACTGAGTGCCCAAATGAGCCACAGAGATATTAGAAAGAACTTTTTTAGTGTCAGAGTAGTTGACAAATGGAATGCATTAGGGGGTGATGTGGTGGAGGCTCACTCCATACACAGTTTCAAGTGTAGATATGACAGAGCCCGATAGGCTCAGGAATCTGTACACCTGTTGATTGACGGTTGAGAGGCGGGACCAAAGAGCCAGAGCTCAACCCCCGCAAACACAACTAGGTGAGTACAACTAGGTGAGTACACACACACATGATAGCATTAGCATGTTCAGGAAGACAATGAGTGCCAGGGCGCCCTGCCTGGGGATGACCCGCGGTGACCCCGCCAAGCGTCCCACCACCGACCAAGAGTGCCAGGGCGCCCTGCCTGGGGATGACCCGCGGTGACCCCGCCAAGCGTCCCACCACCGACCAAGAGGAGCCAGCATGTGTGGTAACCACATTGGGCCGCCCAGCGCCCCGTCGCCCACTATCACACATCAGCGCCTCCACACACACCGCTATCTTCCACGTCTCTACAACAGGGCCAATATGGCTCAAGTCAAAGGTCATGACATGTAGAGACAGTATAGTGATATACCGACAAATCCAGATCCAGGTGGCCTTGAATTCTTGATATTTCAATCCATTTCTCACTAGTAAGGTCACCTATGACCGAGGATTTTGGCAGGTGGCCATTGGCCTGTGAGTGTGGCGGCCTCACTGTGGCGGCCTCACGGGGGCCTCACTGTGGCGGCCTCACGGGGGCCTCACTGTGGCGGCCTCACGGGGGCCTCACTGTGGCGGCCTCACGGGGGCCTCACTGTGGCGGCCTCACGGGGGCCTCACTGTGGCGGCCTCACGGGGGCCTCACTGTGACGGCCTCACGGGGGCCTCACTGTGGCGGCCTCACGGGGGCCTCACTGTGACGGCCTCACGGGGGCCTCACTGTGGCGGCCTCACTGTGGCGGCCTCACTGTGGCGGCCTCACGGGGGCCTCACTGTGGCGGCCTCACTGTGGCGGCCTCACTGTGGCGGCCTCACGGGGGCCTCACTGTGGCGGCCTCACGGGAGCCTCACTGTGGCGGCCTCACGGGGGCCTCACTGTGGCGGCCTCACGGGGGCCTCACTGTGGCGGCCTCACTGTGGCGGCCTCACTGTGGCGGCCTCACGGGAGCCTCACTGTGGCGGCCTCACTGTGGCGGCCTCACTGTGGCGGCCTCACTGTGGCGGCCTCACGGGGGCCTCACTGTGGCGGCCTCACGGGGGCCTCAATGTGGCGGCCTCACGGGGGCCTCACTGTGGCGGCCTCACTGTGGCGGCCTCACGGGGGCCTCACTGTGGCGGCCTCACGGGGGCCTCACTGTGGCGGCCTCACTGTGGCGGCCTCACTGTGGCGGCCTCACGGGGGCCTCACTGTGGCGGCCTCACGGGGGCCTCACTGTGGCGGCCTCACGGGGGCCTCACTGTGGCGGCCTCACTGTGGCGGCCTCACTGTGGGGGCCTCACTGTGGCGGCCTCACTGTGGCGGCCTCACTGTGGCGGCCTCACTGTGGCGGCCTCACTGTGGCGGCCTCACGGGGGCCTCACTGTGGCGGCCTCACTGTGGCGGCCTCACTGTGGCGGCCTCACTGTGGCGGCCTCATTGTAGCGGCCTCACTGTGGCGGCCTCACTGTGGCGGCCTCACGGGGGCCTCACTGTGGCGGCCTCACTGTGGCGGCCTCACTATGGCGGCCTCACTGTGGCGGCCTCACTGTGGCGGCCTCACTGTGGGGGCCTCACTGTGGCGGCCTCACTGTGGCGGCCTCACTGTGGCGGCCTCACTGTGGCGGCCTCACGGGGGCCTCACTGTGGCGGCCTCACTGTGGCGGCCTCACTGTGGCGGCCTCATTGTAGCGGCCTCACTGTGGCGGCCTCACTGTGGCGGCCTCACTGTGGCGGCCTCACGGGGGCCTCACTGTGGCGGCCTCACTGTGGGGGCCTCACTGTGGTGGCCTCATTGTAACGGCCTCACTGTGGGGGCTTCACTGTGGCGGCCTCACTGTGGGGGCCTCACTGTGGCGGCCTCACTGTGGCGGCCTCACTGTGGCGGCCTCACTGTGGCGGCCTCACTGTGGCGGCCTCACTGTGGCGGCCTCACTGTGGTGGCCTCACTGTGGTGGCTTCACTGTGGCGGCCTCATTGTAGCGGCCTCACTGTGGCGGCCTCACTGTAGCGGCCTCACTGTGGCGGCCTCTTGGTGGCCTCACTGTGGCGGCCTCACTGTGGCGGCCTCACTGTGGTGGCCTCACTGTGGGGGCCTCACTGTGGTGGCCTCACTGTGGTGACCTCACTGTGGCAGCCTCACTGTGGCGGCCTCACTGTGGTGGCCTCACTGTGGTGGTCTCACTGTGGGGGCCTCACTGTGGCGACCTCACTGTGGCGGCCTCACTGTGGTGGCCTCACGGTGGCCTCACTGTGGCGGCCTCACTGTCGCGGCCTCACTGTCGCGGCCTCACGGTGGCCTCATTGTGGCGGCCTCACTGTGGCAGCCTCACTGTGGTGACCTCACTGTGGCAGCCTCACTGTGGCGGCCTCACTGTGGTGGCCTCACTGTGGTGGCCTCACTGTGGGGGCCTCACTGTGGCGACCTCACTGTGGCGGCCTCACTGTGGTGGCCTCACGGTGGCCTCACTGTGGCGGCCTCACTATCGCGGCCTCACTGTGGCGGCTTCACGGTGGCCTCATTGTGGCGGCCTCACTGTGGCGGTCTCACGGTGGCCTCACTGTGGCGGCCTCACTTTGGCGACCTCACGGTGGCCTCACTGTGGCGGCCTCACTGTGGCGGCCTCACTGTGGCGGCCTCACGGTGGCCTCACTGTGGCGGCCTCACGGTGGCCTCACTGTGGCGGCCTCTCTGTGGCGGCCTCACTGTGGCTTCCTCACTGTGGCGGCCTCACTGTGGCGGCCTCACGGTGGCCTCACTGTGGCGGCCTCACGGTGGCCTCACTGTGGCGGCCTCACGGTGGCCTCACTGTGGCGGCCTCACTGTGGCGACCTCACGGTGGCCTCACTGTGGCGGCCTCACGGTGGCGGCCTCACTGTAGCTGCCTCACTGTAGCGACCTCACTGTGGCGGCCTTACGGGGGCCTCACTGTGGCGGCCTCACACCAGAGTAGTCATGTGGAGTTAGCAGTGATATACCGTGGAGTTAGCAGTGATATACTGTGGAGTTAGCAGTGATATAACGTGGAGTTAGCAGTGATATACTGTGGAGTTAGCAGTGATATACTGTGGAGTTAGCAGTGATTTACCGTAGAGTTAGCAGTGATATACTGTGGAGTTAGCAGTGATATACTGTGGAGTTAGCAGTGATATACCGTAGAGTTAGTAGTGATATACTGTAGAGTTAGCAGTGATATACCGTGGAGTTAGCAGTGATATACTGTGGAATTATCAGTGATATACCGTGGAGTTAGCAGTGATATACTGTGGAGTTAGCAGTGATATACTGTGGAGTTAGCAGTGATATACTGTGGAGTTAGCAGTGATATACTGTGGAGTTAGCAGTGATATACCGTAGAGTTAGCAGTGATATACCGTGGAGTTAGTAGTGATATACCGTGGAGTTAGCAGTGATATACCGTGGAGTTAGCAGTGATATACCGTGGAGTTAGCAATGATATACCGTAGAGTTAGCAGTGATATAACGTGGAGTTAGCAGTGATATAACGTGGAGTTAGCAGTGATATACCGTGGAGTTAGCAGTGATATACCGTGGAGTTAGCATTGATATAATGTGGAATTAAGTGATATACTGTGGAATAGACAGTGAAATATCGTGGAGTTAGCAGTGATATACTGCTTACTCCGCGGTATAGCAGTATATCACTGCTATATAATATACCGTGAAATTATCAGTGATATACCTCGGAGTTAGCAGTGATATACCGTGGAGTTAGCAGTGATATACCGTGGAGTTAGCAGTGATATACCGTGGAGTTAGCAGTGATATACCGTGGAGTTAGCAGTGATATACCGTGGAGTTAGCAGTGATATACCGTGGAGTTAGCAGTGATATACCGTGGAGTTAGCAGTGATATACCGTGGAGTTAGCAGTGATATACCGTGGAGTTAGCAGTGATATACCCTGGAGTTAGCAGTGATATACCGTGGAGTTAGCAGTGATATACCGTGGAGTTAGCAGTGATATACCGTGGAGTTAGCAGTGATATACCGTGGAGTTAGCAGTGATATACCGTGGAGTTAGCAGTGATATACCGTGGAGTTAGCAGTGATATACCCTGGAGTTAGCAGTGATATACCGTGGAGTTAGCAGTGATATACCGTGGAGTTAGCAGTGATATACCGTGGAGTTAGCAGTGATATACCGTGGAGTTAGCAGTGATATACCGTGGAGTTAGCAGTGATATACCGTGGAGTTAGCAGTGATTGGTTGATTCCGTAAAAAGCTCGACGTATTGAGAGAGAACGGTTGACTTTATCGCTAACTACAAAACAAATAATTATAGTATTCTAAAATGCATGGTCGATAGTTCCTTGCATTTATGAGGTAATCAAATACTCCCAAAAATGTCTAGGAAATGATGGCAACACATGTGACGTCATGGGTCACGTGACACACTCGCCCCTGAGAGAGCCAATAGCCAGTGGCCTCCCGGGAGAGTTGCCAGGTACCACTTGATATTGTACCCCAGGTTAGTTACAATTGACGGCTGGCCTCAGTTGCCACCTGAAGTACCCTAAGGAATTTAATAAGAGGATTCGGGCCAGTAACCTTTGCCCTCTGGTGTGGAGTGTGAGGTACGCTCCCGGGGGAAGGAGGGAAGGTTAATGGGGATGTTCAACCACCACCACAGCCATCACCACAGCCACCACAACACCACAGCCATCACCACAACACCACCACCACACCAGACGCCAAGAATGGCTGAGTATCTTTTTTTTTTTTTTTTTTTTTTTTTTTTGAGATATATACAAGAGTTGTTACATTCTTGTACAGCCACTAGTACGCGTAGCGTTTCGGGCAAGTCCTTAATCCTATGGTCCCTGGAATACGATCCCCTGCCGCGAAGAATCGTTTTTTCATCCAAGTACACATTTTACTGTTGCGTTAAACAGAGGCTACTGTTAAGGAATTGCGCCCAGTAAATCCTCCCCGGCCAGGATACGAACCCATGACATAGCGCTCGCGGAACGCCAGGCGAGTGTCTTACCACTACACCACGGAGACTGCGTATCTGGAGAAGACGGCCCAAGTGACGAACGAGGACATAGATATCGAAAAGGAAAGTTGTGCATGACAAACCTGATTAAGATCTGTGACAGGGTTACCAAAACAAGGCAGGAAAAAGAAGGCTGGGTAGGCTGTATTTTCCTAGATTGTTAAAAAGCATTTGGCTTTGTTCCTCATGGAAGTGCGGTGTGTGTGTGTGCTGGAGAGGCAGGCTGGGAGTGGGGGGGGGGGGAGTGGCCCACAAGAGAACACTGTGTGTAATAATAATCATTCTAAGAGGACCTGGATTGTGGCGCCACCTATCTCTTGTCTATTCTTAGGTGGAGTGAAGACCTCGAGTTGAATGATGGCTTTCATGTGGTTTACCCTGCCCTGTCCTGCCCTGTCCTGCCCAGTCCTGCCCTGACCTGCCCAGTCCTGCCCTGACCTACCCAGTCCTGCCCTGACCTGGCCAGTCCTGCCCTAAGCTGCCCTGTCCGGCCTTGACCTGCCCAGTCCTGCCCTGACCTGCCCAGTCCTGCCCTGACTTGTCCTGTCCTGCCCTGAGCTGCCCTATCCGGCCTTGACCTGCCCTGCTACTGCTTTGTTTAGGGCATGGAGCAGCTCTGTACCACCACTACTAGCAGGCTGGGATAACTGTCCTCACCACCACTACTACCACTAGCAGGCTGGGATAACTGGGAGAACACTGGACTGGGTAAGGGAGTACCTGTAGGACACAAGACAGTCACAGTCGAGGTCTGGAGTTGGAGGACTGTAACAAGCGGGGTCCCACAGGGCTCGTTCCTGGGACCACTGCTCTTCCTAACTTCCTAACACCTGCCCGAGTGAGTGAGCTCACACACACACATGTCAGTGTTCACTCACCACACAAAGATGATGAGGAATGGTGGAACGGAGGAGGACTGCAGCAAGCTACAGCACCATCACAAACCCCAGGAGTGGGCAAGCACATGGTTGCTGGAGTTCAATCCCAACAAGTGTAAGGTAATGAAGCTGGGAAAGGGAGAGAGGAGACCAGAAGGTGTCAACACCATAAGGGGAAGATAAGGTAATTAGAAGAAAGCGCTAAACCATTAAGATTATATAGTATTTAGAAGTGATATGAGGACAAGGATTTGGGATGGGCCGGGAGCAAGGAATAGTGTCCAACCACTTGTGCTGGACGGTAGAGTGACTGTCTCGCTTCATGCGGGTCAGCGTTCAATTCCCGACCGTCCAAGTGATTGGGCACCATTCCTTTTCCACGTCCCATCCTAAATCCTTATCCTGACCCTTTCCCAGTGCTCTAGTCATACCCTGGAAACACAAACTGAAACTGTCTCTATTTTCCGCTTGTTACAACTTGTAATAAAGTTGTTACATCTTGGCTTAACGTGTTTATGACGTATTAGAACGTTGTTACAACTTGCTATATTGGTTGTTATAACTGGTTAGGAGGTGTTAAAACTCGTTCGAACGTTGCACCAACGTCGTAGTTTCGGTGTGTGTTTGGCGGGTAATGGCTTGGCGCTTTCTTCTGAAAATTTCCTTCCCTTCCCCCCCTCACGACTACCATCACCACCACCACCACCCCCACCACCACCCCCACCACCACTCCAACCTACCTATATGCTCACATCAGCCACACCAAATTAATGCCAGCCTCGAGCCAAACACTCATTTTCTGATAATTGAAAAAATGGAAATTCACTTACATGTTATAACATGTTGGGTGTTGTGGCGGGTGGGTGCCCTCGGCTAAGAATTTTTCGACCCCGAGGAGAACCTATTTGAGCTGTACGACGAGCACGGGGTACAGTACGACGTGCCCATTACTGTAGTGAAGGATAACAGGGAGTTCCACCTGTACCAAGTGAAGTACTACCCGGACGACTACCACGATATCTCCCACTTCACCCTGGCTCAGCTGCGCAAAATGGCCGAGGAGGAGGGCATGTTCGATGTAGGTGGAATGAAAATTAAAAAAGGCTGTGGGCAAACGGTCGCTTGTTAGGAGCTGAAGGTCAACGACATCAAGCCGGCCTGCGCCTGCGTCAAGTGTGATTACGACGACGGGAAGGACTCTATGACCACCCTCACCCTTAAGAATGCCTTCATCTGCGTGCATATACCCTTGGCGGGCATAGCGGCCATCATCCTCTTCCTCGTAGTCTTCGGGAAGCGCATCATTCTTTTCTTCTCCACCGTCCTGTACTCCCTGCACTTCGTCTTCCTCTCGAAGAGGGACGTGAAGTTGATCTTGCAGGCCACCGTCACCGACAACCTGCCCGGCGTGTACACCGGGAGGATGGTGTGTCAGTCGTGGTGGTCCACCGACCAGGAGCAGTTTATGGTCAATAGACTCAGGGACCACCTGGCAGGCATGTATGAGAATGTTGATGAGCCCTGAGGCTCCTGCCCCCATGATGTGGCTCACCTGGGGCCCCCATGATGTGGCTCACCTGGGGCCCCCATGATGTGGCTCACCTGCTGCCCCATGATGTGGCTCACCTGGGGCCCCCATGATGTGGCTCACCTGGGGCTCCATGATGTGGCTCACCTGGGGCTCCATGATGTGGCGATGTGGCCTGGCTGGCAGCCTAGTATCGCCTCCAAATGCGGTACAGTCGTAATGGCTTGCTCCTTTCTCCTGATTATCTTACCGGCTTGGGGCCTTTCTTGATACTTATAACTATTTACTTTTCCCATAGATGACGCAAAGCTTGGCGCTGCCAGATTTTTCCCTGGAACACAACCCGACAGACAGTTTACAACCATGTCCCTGAATTACCATCCACACTGTCACTGTAACCTACACTACACAGTCTTTATCACTGTAACCTACACTACACAGTCTTTATCACTGTAACCTACACTACACAGTCTTCATCACTGTAACCTACACTACACAGTCTTCATCACTGTAACCTACACTACACAGTCTTTATCACTGTAACCTACACTACACAGTCTTCATCACTGTAACCTACACTACACAGTCTTCATCACTGTAACCTACACTACACAGTCTTCATCACTGTAACCTACACTACACAGTCTTTATCACTGTAACCTACACTACACAGTCTTCATCACTGTAACCTACACTACACAGTCTTCATCACTGTAACCTACACTACACAGTGTATAGTACACTCAATGTTGGGCTGGACGGTAGAGCGACGGTCTAGCTTCATGCAGGTCAGCGTTCAATCCCCCGACCGTCCAAGTGGTTGGGCCCCATTCCTTCCCCCCGTCCCATCTCAAATCCTTATCCTGACCCCTTCCCTTTCCCCAAGTTCACTTTCCTTCCCCCAATTTGCACTTTCCTCCCCAATTGTCCTCCCTCAATTGTTTAGTTTTGGGGGGAGGCCATTGGGTAGGTCGCTTGCTGTACTGGGGGTACTTGCCCCCTGGACCTGGTTCCCTCCCTGCCCAGCTGTCACTTCCCGGTGTGCCAATTGGCACTAACAGCTTACAACTGGACCTTAACAGCCCTGAAAGCCGACCCTCCATACAGGGCCTAACCGTGCCAGTTTGGGGGGAGGTTTAGTCCTGGCGCCTCGCTCTTGTGTCCACTTTATTTTGTTTGAGTGTGTGTGTGTGTGTGTGTGTGTGTGTGTGTGTGTGTGTGTGTGTGTGTGTGTGTGTGTGTGTGTGTGTGTGTGTGTGTGTGTGTGTGTGTGTGTGTTTGTAATTTTTTTTAGTTTTATTTAGGGCAATTTAATTTTAGGTTATTTAGGTTTTAGTTTAGTTTATTTAAATCAACATATTAACAAGGGTTATCATACTAGCTGGTCAACTCGCTTCATGCAGGTCGTCGTTCAATCCCCGACCGTCCAAGTGGTTGGGCACCATTCCTTCCCCCCGTCCTATCTCAAATCCTTATCCTGATCCCTTCCCTTCCAAGTGCTATATAGCTGATATATATATATATCACTCTCCGCTGATAGTAGCCGTTCCCTTGCACGGAGCGTGTTGACCTTCCTCGGGCCACACTGGGACGCCGTGATCGCATACCGTTCAACACTGTGGGAATGCTGGTGGTGGACTCTTAAACTTTACAGTTTATTTATGTAGAGATTATGATCTATCTCTTCAGGGCTGTGTTGATTTTCATTGTTTGGCAGCACCTATGTGTATACAACTAGCGGTACATTCTGGGGAAAAACTACTGCTCTTGGGCCCCGCCTCTCTGCCCTTATTCATTGGGAGTTACTTGGTTTGGGCGTGAACCGTTTTTTTGATGTGGGACCATCCGGCCCACTTGTTACAGCGGCCTTGCGGCTCTAGTGTCTGTGTCTTGCGGCTCTAGTGTCTGTGTCTTGCGGCTCTAGTGTCTGTGTCTTGCGGCTCTAGTGTCTGTGCCTTGCGGCACTTTTCCTTGTGCTGTGCCTGGCGGCGTTTGTGGGACATACGAGTATACCTGGGATATATGCAGCATTTGGATGCGAACCCCAGGATGCGACCCACAACAGTTAACTAACACCCGCAGGTGCCTCATCATTGCTGGGTAAACAGAGGCAGCGGGTGCAAGGACCCCATCCGTGTCGCCCTACCCGATGTGCACGTTCCTGAGCCTATTGGGCTCTGTTATATTTACATTTAAGACTGTTGATTGAGTTTTGCTCCACTTGTACTGGCATAGTTGTGTTTGAGGAGGATAAGCTTCGGCTCTTGGGCCCCCCCACCTCTCTGCCCTTAATCAACGGATGTACAGGTTCCTGAGCCTATTGGGCTCTATAACACCGACATTTGAGACTATGTATGGAGTCAGCCTCCACCACATCACTTCCTAACACATTCCATTTATTAATTTAACTATGAAAAAGTTTCTTCTAATGTCCCTGTGTCTCATTTGGGTTCAGAGTTCCACCTGTGGCTCACCTGCTGCCCCATGATGTGGCTCACCTGCTGGTTGTGTCCTGGTGTGTGCTGGTGCTGGGGGCAGGATACCTCAAGACACGGAGGGGGGGGGGGGGAGGGTGTGATGCAAGAAGGGAGGGGGGGGGGTTGTGGGGCCCTCCGTCCCCCCCCCACTCTCAGCCACGTCGTTCAGCACCTCCACACACACAGTACTGCCATTTGCCCCACAACCTCTCAACTTGAAGCATCTCCTCCTCTCCTGTGCGTGGCCCCGTGTGTGTGTGTGTGTGGCTACACCTGGAGTTGTGTCATCTGTGTCATCACCTCTTACTCTCTCAGCTCACCTGCTGAGCTTAAACTGGTGCTCAGTGCTCAAGCCGCAGCCACTGACCTTAACAACGACTAACCTGTACCTGTGGAGAGTAATTGCCAGGTGGGCGTGTGATGAACGGGGAACGACCCAGTAGTTGGTATGAGGTGAACACGGAACACATATAAACAAGAGTAAACAGTGTATATAAGAGTACACAGAGCATATAAACAAATATAAACTATTCGTTTAAACAAAAGTACTAAGGTGAATACAGGATAAACAATGGATACAAATAGTGTGTAAACCAATGAATGTAAACCAGGGTAGTGAACCGGTGTAGACCCGTGTGCACGCCAGCCAGACGGCACTGTGTACGTGTCACTCAGGCCGTGTGTACCCGTCTACTGACGCATGTACACACACACACACGCGATGGTGTTCTCTGTGTACTCACCTAGTTGTGCTTGCGGGGGTTGAGCTCTGGCTCTTGGGTCAAAGTGTGTGTGTGTGGTTAGAAACCTTTCAAAACTAGTGGTATAGAAACTAGTCCAGAAATAGTGATTTAAAAACTTAAAAACTACTCCAGAACTTGTGGTATAGAAAACACTTAGTTAAGAAACCGTGCTTTGATAGAAGAACTCTGGGAACCCACTCCAGGTAAATACAGGTAAATATAGCAGAGTTACTTCGGTTTGTTTGACAAGAAGCCTAAAGCAAGGTTTGCTTATCGCAGAGGAGCTGGGAGAGACTGGCTGTTGTTGTGTGTGTGCTGCATGGGTTGTAGTCTAGCTAGTTTATTGTGTTTATCTAGTTTGGGGGGGGGGGGTAAAGAGGTTAGAGAGGCAAAGGCGAAGGGAAAAGTTTGGAAATGGGAAACATAGTGAGAGAGAAGGAGGCGGGCTGTCCGCCTTGCTGACACGATGTGTGGGTGTTGGCAGGTAAGCTAAGCTGGCTCCCTCTTGTCAGGGAGCTGTGAGTGTGTGAGAGGTTCTTCACATGTGTTCTAACATATATGGATGTCTGTAGATGAATGTGCTGGAGATGCTGTGAGGCAGTCCTTCCCTCCGTCTTCCTCCCTCCCACTCTCCCTCCCTCCTCCCTGTTCCGTTGTTCTAGTGTTCCGGGTCAAGAGGTGGGCATGCAGCAGGGCAGAAAAGAGACAGTATTGTTCCTAGTCTGAGAGGGCCACAAGGGCCAGTTTTGTATGGTGGAGGGTCGGGTGTTGTTGGCTAGTGTTGTGGGGCGGTGGGTCTCCTCCTGGGAGGGTTGTTCATGGCTAGTGTTGTGGGGCGGTGGGTCTCCTCCGGGGAGGGTTGTTCATGGCTAGTGTTGTGGGGCGGTGGGTCTCCTCCTGGGAGGGTTGTTCATGGCTAGTGTTGTGGGGCGGTGGGTCTCCTCCTGGGAGGGTTGTTCATGGCTGGTGTTGTGGGGCGGTGGGTCTCCTCCGGGGAGGGTTGTTCATGGCTGGTGTTGTGGGGCGGTGGGTCTCCTCCTGGGAGGGTTGTTCATGGCTGGTGTTGTGGGGCGGTGGGTCTCCTCCTGGGAGGGTTGTTCATGGCTGGTGTTGTGGGGCGGTGGGTCTCCTCCTGGGAGGGTTGTTCATGGCTGGTGTTGTGGGGCGGTGGGTCTCCTCCGGGGAGGGTTGTTCATGGCTAGTGTTGTGGGGCGGTGGGTCTCCTCCTGGGAGGGTTGTTCATGGCTGGTGTTGTGGGGCGGTGGGTCTCCTCCGGGGAGGGTTGTTCATGGCTAGTGTTGTGGGGCGGTGGGTCTCCTCCTGGGAGGGTTGTTCATGGCTGGTGTTGTGGGGCGGTGGGTCTCCTCCGGGGAGGGTTGTTCATGGCTGGTGT
The DNA here is from genome assembly GCF_040958095.1 of Procambarus clarkii. NCBI lineage: Eukaryota > Metazoa > Arthropoda > Malacostraca > Decapoda > Cambaridae > Procambarus > Procambarus clarkii. Next base: position 23,075,976 of record NC_091189.1, read on the forward strand.
TGTGGGGCGGTGGGTCTCCTCCGGGGAGGGTTGTTCATGGCTAGTGTTGTGGGGCGGTGGGTCTCCTCCTGGGAGGGTTGTTCATGGCTGGTGTTGTGGGGCGGTGGGTCTCCTCCTGGGAGGGTTGTTCATGGCTAGTGTTGTGGGGCGGTGGGTCTCCTCCTGGGAGGGTTGTTCATGGCTGGTGTTGTGGGGCGGTGGGTCTCCTCCTGGGAGGGTTGTTCATGGCTGGTGTTGTGGGGCGGTGGGTCTCCTCCGGGGAGGGTTGTTCATGGCTGGTGTTGTGGGGCGGTGGGTCTCCTCCTGGGAGGGTTGTTCATGGCTAGTGTTGTGGGGCGGTGGGTCTCCTCCGGGGAGGGTTGTTCATGGCTGGTGTTGTGGGGCGGTGGGTCTCCTCCTGGGAGGGTTGTTCATGGCTGGTGTTGTTAGGGCTGCCACCTGCCTCTCTCGTCACCTTATTCCCCTTAACGCCTTCAGTGCTGGTCCTCCTGTACTCGCCTAGTTCCCAGCAAACACACAGCGAAACTACGACGTTGGTACAACGTTCGAACAAGTTTTAACAACACCTAACAAGTTGTTACAACTTGCTATATTGGTTGTTATAAGGTTCTAATATACGTCATAAACACGTTAAGCCAAGATGTAACAACTTTATTACAAGTTGTAACAAACGGAAAATAGGGACTGTTACGGTTTGTGTTTCCAGAGTTGTGCTTGCGAGAGTCGAGCTTCGGCTCTCTGGTCCCGCCTCTCTATTGTCTTATACATTGTCTTCCACACTATCGTGGAAATGAACATTTCATTCACTTGGGCACTAGGAGACTCGAGCCGCCGACCCCCGGGTGTGGGGCTGGAGCTCCTCCACTGTACCATGAGACAGGTGCCAGTGTATGCAGGTGTCTGACCAGGTGTAACTGGAGCATGTCTAGTGCATCACTGACAAGATATGCCTCATAATGTTAGTATGCTGGTTATGTGGGAGCCGGTCGGCCGAGCGAACAGCACGCTGGACTTGTGATCCTGTGGTCCTGGGTTCGATCCCAGGCACCGGCGAGAAACAATGGGCAGAGTTTTTTTTACCCTATGCCCCTGTTACCTAGCAGTAAAATAGGTACCTGGGTGTTAGTCAGCTGTCACGGGCTGCTTCCTGGGGGTGGAGGCCTGGTCGAGGACCGGGCCGCGGGGACACTAAAGCCCCGAAATCGTCTCAAGATAACCTCAAGATAGGAAGATGCTGGTGTTACGGGGGTTGAGCCTCAGTTCTTGGGCCTTGTCTCTCACCCTTCATTGAGCTTCATTCTATTTTTAATGACTGCAATATGGCTCTTAAGATGTCTAATATTTCCGTGCTCGTTTGAGTATGTAGTTTCCGCTTCTGTTCCCGCGTCAGTTACCCATAATATTTTGTATGTTGTAATCATGTCTCCGCTGTACGACGTTTGTTTACATGTGTATATTCAGACAGCCTTCCCACGCTTTTCTTTCATGTGCGAATAGAGGCAATAGTTAAGGTACTTGTGCGCATACACATTAACCTACTTGTGCGCGTATGGAGACATTTGGGTAAGGGGATATTACAGCCCCCCCCCCCCCCCCATGGCGTAGTGGGGAAACTGCGCCATGGAGTAAGTGCCTGGTGTTTCGCAAGCGCTTTGGCCTGGGTTCGTATCCTGGCCGGCGAGGATTTACTGGGCGCCAATCCTTAACTGTTGCCTCTGTTCACCCAGCGGTTAATGGGTATCTGGTTGTTAAACGATTTGACAGGGTCGTATTCCGGGGAATATTAGGATTAAGGACCTGCCTGCACCGCTGTGCGTGTCACTGGCTCTACAAGACTGTAACAACTAGTGTATATATAAATAAATAAAAAAGGCTACTTTTGTGCGTATAGAAACGGCGTTCCCGGATGTGCGTACATGTGCGTATTGAGATTTTAGTATAAGAAGGCAAATATAAGTCAAGGATGAGGGCCAGTTCTCACGGGGAAGGTGGCCCCATCACCCCCCCCCCCCCCGCCACCCTCCCTCACCGGTAGGCAGGATGTGAGGGAGGGAGGGAGGGAGGCGTCTTGACGAAGGGAGGCGTCTTGACGGAGGGAGGGAGGGAGGGAGGGAGGCGTCTTGAGGGAGGGAGGGGGTGAAGGAGTGAGAGCGTTGACGTGGGAGCAAGGAGAGTGAAGGATGGTGGGTAAGGAGATTGATGGAGATGATTGTTAGTGGTGAGTGCAAAAATAATCCTTGTGTTGATACACAGCTAATGAGGTGGGGGCCTCACACGTGGCACCCCTCCCCCCCCTGCCTGTAGGCACTGAGTGGTAGGGTTGTTAGCAGTGCCCCGTCCTCGCCAGATAGCAAGATCACCCCCTCAGCCCCCCCAGACTTCAACAGCTTGAGTGGGGTCGGCGTCGTGCGAGCAGACTTACAAACAAACCTTCCTCCACACGGGGCCAGGCTCTGATCTGGGGCACAGTGCCTGGCTCTCTGTGCCGGCCACTCTGGCTTGTAGTGGGGGTGTGGGCCTCCTGCGGCCCGCTCCCACCAACAACCTGTTGGATCAATTCATCGCAAGACAAGCCTTGTCCCAGAGCCCAGGCCAAGCTTCCCAAGGTCGGGCTTGGGAAGTAGCTTGGAGCGGCCCGCAGGCCCACATACCCACCACAGCCCGGTTGGTCCGGCACTTCTTTTAGAAAACAGTCTAGTTTTCTCTTGAAGATGTCCACGGTTGTTCCGGCAATATTTCTTATGCTCGCTGGGAGGACGTTGAACAACCGCGGACCTCTGATGTTTATCTTATGTTTATACTGTGTCTATGGCACCTCTGCTCTTCACTGGTTCTACTCTGCATTTTCTTCCATATCGTTCACTCCAGTACGTTGTTATTTTACTGTGTAGATTAGGGACCTGGCCCTCCAGTATTTTCCATGTGTATATTATTTGGTATCTCGTCTCCTTTCTAGAGAGTACATTTGGAGAGCTTTGAGACGATCCCAATAATTTAGGTGCTTTATCTCGTCTATGCGTGCCGTATATGTTCTCTGTATTCCCTCTATTTCAGCAATCTTTCCTGCTCTGACGGGGGGAAGTGAGTACTGAGCAGTACTCAAGACGGGACAACACAAGTGACTTGAAGAGTACAACCACTGTGATGGGATCCCTGGATTTGAAGGTTCTCGTTATCCATCCTATCATTTTTCTGGCTGACGCAATATTTGCTTGGTTGTGCTCCTTAAACGTTAGGTCGTCAGACATCATTATTCCCAAATCCTTGACATGCTGTTTTCCTACTATGGGCAGATTCGATTGTGTTTTGTACCCTGTATTATGTTTCAGATCCTCAATTTTGCCGTATCTGAGTACCTGGAATGTATCATTGTTAAACATCATGTTTAACAGAATGAATCAGAATAAACATCAGGTTAACAGAATTAACAAACAGAATGTAAACATTCTGCTGCCCAATCGAAAACTTCGTGTATATCTACTTTTAATTTTTCAATGTCTTCAGCCGAGGCAATTTTCATGCTGATTTTTGTGTCATCTGCAAAGGATGACACGAAGCTGTGATTTGTATTTTTGTCTATATCTGATATGAGAATAAGGAACAGCAGTGGTGCAAGGACTGTACCTTGAGGTACAGAGCTTCTAAATGCGCTTGGACTCGATTTTGTACGGTTGACTGTTACTCTTTGTGTTCTATTCGACAGGAAATTGAATATCTAGTGTTCTATTTTACCAGTTATTCCCATTGACCACGTTTTGTGTGCTATCACTCCATGGTCACATTTGTCGAATGCCTTTGCAAAGTCTGTGTATACAACATCTGCATTCTGTTTTTCTTCTAATGCCTCAGTGATTTTGTCGTAATGGTCAAGTAACTGTGAGAGGAATGATCTTCCTGCTCTAAATCCATGTTGGCCTGGGTTGTGGAGGTCATTGGTCTCCATGAAACTAGTGACCTGACTCCTGATCACTCTCTCAAATACTTGTATTTTGTGGGACGTTAGTGCAACTGGTCTATAATTCTTTGCCAATGCTTTGCTCCCTCCCTTGTGTAGAGGGGCAATGTCTGCTGCTTTAAGTGCATCTGGTATCTCCCCCGTGTCCAAGCTCTTCCTCCACACTATACTGAGTGCCTGTGCTACCGGCACTTTGCATTTCTTTATAAATATTAAATTCCATGAGTCTGGACCTGGGGCTGAGTGCATGGGCATATTGTCAATTTCTCTTTCAAAATCTGTTGCGCACGTGTTGATATGTTATATTTACAGGGGTTTGGATATCACGCATAAAGAAATTGTCCGGATCTTCCACTTTCATGCTGTGTATCGGGGTGCTAAACATGTCCTCATACTGTTTTTTTAGGATTTCACTAATTTCTTTGTCATCCTCAGTGTATGAACCTTCACTACTACGAATAGGTCCAATACTGGGAGTGGTTTTTGCTTTTGATTTAGCATATGTGAAGAAATATTTTGGGTTTGTCTTTATTTCTTGCATTGCTTTCTGTTCTAGTTACCTTCTGCAGTCTGATAGGAATGCGTGTCTCTGTTCGATTTCTTCAATCTCCCTGTTTAAATTATTCCTTCTCTGTATGGAAAGTCGTGTGTGTGCTTAAGAATTTCCGTTAATTTCTTTCTTCTTTTGTAATGTCGTCTGCGTTCTCTTTCTACATTGGACCTCTTTCTGGCTTTCCTCAAAGGAACATGTTTCATATGCTTCTGAAGTCAGTTTTTCTATTCCTTGTGTAGGATTTTTATTTCTTAGAACATTTTCCCATTGAATGTTTGTAAGTTCCCTGTTTATTTTCTCCCAGTCTATCCTTTTATTATTAAAATTGAATTTACTGAGTAACCCTTCTCGCTTGTTGTTTCTCTTGGGCCTACTACCGTTATTAATGTTAGTTTGCACTTCAACGAGCTTGTGGTCCGAGTACGTAGTGTCTGAGACAGTAATGTCTCTGATTAGCTCATTATTGTTCGTGAATATCAGGTCCAGCGTGTTTTCGTTCCTAGTTGGTTCTGTAATCTGCTGACTGAGCGAGAATTTGTCACAGAATCTCAGTAGTTCTCTGACCTGTGGTTGGTTATTTCCAGGTTGATTTCCTGCTATAATGTTATTGTTTACTATTCTCCATTTTAAACTGGGTAGATTGAGGTCTTCAAGGAAGATAATATCTGGTACTGGGTTTGCTAGGTTATCAAGAATGTTTTCTATTTTGTGGATCTGTTCAGTGAATTCCTCAGCTGTTGCATTTGGCGGTTTGTATATTAAAATAATGATTAATATTTTCTACCTTGATTCCAAGTACCTCTATCACCTCATTGGACGAGTTCAGGCGCTCTGTGCATGCCAGTTCCTTTTTAATATACAGACCTACTCCTCCACTTGACCTAATTACTCTGTCACATCTATATAGATTATAATTTGGGATCCAGATTTCAATATCCATGTGGTCTTTTGTGTGGGTTTCTGTAAATGCACCAAATATTGAGTTCGATTCTATTAGAAGGCCATTTATGAACTTAATTTCATTTCTTGATTTTGACTTTAGGCCTTGTATGTTTGCAAATATGAAGGATTTCCTATTCCCATATTGCGTGTCACTTCTGGTGGGCTTTGGTAGTTCTCCCCCCACTCTACCCAGGTCCAGGGTGTGTTGTGTTGGAAGTGGTTCGTCCAGTGTTGGTAGTAGTGCGGGTGTTGTGTGGTGTAGTACCTGTGTACTTGTTGATGACTTGTATTCCAGTCTTGTGGGTATCTCCCTAACGTTTAGGGAGCATAACCAAGCAAATACTGCATCAGCCAGAAAAATTGTACTATGGATTACGAGTACTTTCAAATCCAGGGATCCCATCACAATGGTTATACTATTCAAATCACTTTTGTCCCGTCTTGAGTACTGCTCAGTACTCACTTCCCCCTTTAGAGCAGGAGAGATTGCAGAGATAGAGGGAGAACAGAGAACATATACGGCACGCATAGACGCGATAAAGCTCCTAAATTATTGGGATCGTCTGAAAGCTCTCCAAATGTACTCACTAGAATGACGACGAGAGATATCAAATAATATACACATGGAAAATACTGGAGTGCCAGTAGTGCTAAATCTACACAGTAAAATAACAACATACTGGAGTGAACGATATGGAAGAAAATGCAGAATAGAACCAGTGAAGAGCAGAGGTGCCATAGGCACAATCAGAGAACACTGTATAAACATCAGAGGTCCGCGGTTGTTCAACATCCTCCCAGCGAGCATAAGAAATATTGCCGGAACAACCGTGGACATCTTCAAGAGAAAACTAGATTGTTTTCTAAAAGAAGTGCCGGACCAACCGGGCTGTGGTGGGTATGTGGGCCTGCGGGCCGCTCCAAGCAACAGCCTGGTGGACCAAACTCTCACAAGTCAAGCCTGGCCTCGGGCCGGGCTTGGGGAGTAGAAGAACTCCCAGAACCCCATCAACCTGGTTCATTTGGGTACTAAGTTTCCACCTGTGTCCTTTTTTGTTCGTGTTACATCCATGCTAAATAGTTTGTCTTTGTTAGACAAATAGAAAGGTAAATAGTTTGCCAACTTCAAGTTAACTCCGGAGCTAGAACCTCTCGGGTAGTTTGTTGTTGCCTTCAACCTTGTTCTGACAGTTACTGCCACGGCGCTGGAACCAATCGTATTGACGTTTAACTTTCCATTGGAGA